>NW_007255815.1:331333-396849 GCF_000164805.1 Carlito syrichta | reverse complement strand
TTTTTTTTTTAATGTAGAGATGAGGTCTCACCTGCCCAGGCGGGTCTCGAACCCGCGGGCTCAGGCAATCCCACTCACCTCAGCCTCCCAAAGGCGCAGGATTACAGGCTGAGCCACCAAGCCCGGCATGAAAGGTTATTTTAAGGTAGAGATGAGGGGGAGGATAAATAGTTGAGGTGGTTATTACTTAATGGCTTCAATTTTCTTTGTTAGGTAAGTCCGGTTCTCTGCTGAGAATGAGAAGTAAAGAGGTGTGGTAGAGAAATTGAGGAAAATAAAGGTGATCTGAAATAGTTCTTGAAAAATGGGCCCAAGATACCATCACTTCCTACCAGGACTACTATAATTGCTTCCCACCTCATTTCCAGGCATCTGTTCTGGTTCTCCTACCAATCTACTGACAAAATAATTTTTCTCAAATATAAACGGTATCATGACACTGTTCAATTTAAAGCCATTCAATGGCTTTCCATCACTTTTTAGATAAAATTTAAAATCCTAGGCCAGGCGTGGTGGCTCTTGCCTCTAATCCCAGAACTTTGGGAGGCTGAGATGAGAGGATTGCCTGAGTCCATGGGTTCAAGACCAGCCTGGGCAATTGTGGAGACCTTATCTCTACAATAAATCAAAAAATAAACTGGGCATGGTAGCACGCGCCTATATTTCCAGCTACTTGAAAGGCTGAGGGGAAGGATCGCCTGAACCCAGCAGGTCGAGGCTGCAGTGGCCGTGAGCTTGCCATTGCACTCCAGCCTGGGGGGCCAAGTGAGACTCCAACTCACTCCATTGCCCAGGTTGGAGTGCAGAGGCATGCTCACAGCTACCGAGCATCAACCTGCTGGGCTCAGGCGATCCTTCCCTCAGCTTTCCAAGTAGCCAGAACTACAGGCATGCGCTACCACGCCCAGCTCATTTTTTTTTTTTTTTTAATTGTAGAGATGAGGTCTTGCCAAGTTGCCTGGGCTGGTCTTGAATCTGTGGGCTCAGGTAATCCATTGCCTCGGCCTCCCAAAGTGCTGGGATTATAGGCTGAGTCACTGAGCCCGGCTCTTCCCATGGATTTTAAGGCTATTGTGATTGGGTCCCAGCATACTTCTCCAAACTCACCCGACTATTCTCTTCCTTATCCCCTATGCTCCAGCCATTCAGGTCTTCTCTGGATTCTTAGAAAGTATGATGCTTTCCAGCTTCCAGAGCCTTGGATGTGTTGTTTACTTGGGCCTGAAACATTCTTCTCCTCAACTGTTCACCTGACGGTTCCTGGATCCTTTCAGGTCTCATTTTCGAAATCTTTGTCAGGAAAGTCTTTTATGACTGCCTAGAATAGGTCAGACTCCCCTACCCTATACTGAACCTTCATGGCTTTATCACAATGATTAAAAACTCATCTATGAGCCGGGCTCGGTGGCTCAGCCTGTAATCCTGCGCCTTTGGGAGGCTGAGGTGAGTGGATTGCCTGAGCCCGAGGGTTCGAGACCCGCCTGGGCAGGTGAGACCTCATCTCTACAATAAAAAAAAATTAGCCGGGTGTGGTAGCATGTGCCTGTAATTCCGGCTACTCGGAAGGCTGAGGCAGAAGGATCACTGGAGCCCAGCAGGCAGCGAAGCTGCGATGGCCGGGAGCGGTCACTGCAGTCTGGGCGACCAAGTGAGACTCCAACTCAAAACAAAACAAAACAAAACAAAAAAACAACTCATCTATGAAAGTATCTGTTTAACAAATACATGTCAACTTCTGCTAGCCCGTGAGCATTATGAGGAAGTTGCATTGGTCCTGTGACTACCACATTCTCAGTCCCTCCAGTTAATATCTATTGAATGAATAATGAATAGGAGAGAGGAATGCATAGAAGGATTTGCTAGAAAGCACCAAAAAAAGATCCTGAGTGTATAGCAGTGCCATCTGCAGGTTTGTATGATTTTCACTAGCTGAGATCATCAGTACAGGGCAGAAAAAGTAGGTAGTGAGACTGAGTAGGATTTTGATAGAGTAGGATTTTGATAGATATAATTTTTTTTTTTAGTCGAGGTCTCATTCTCTCACCCAGGTTGGAGCACAGTGGCACAATCATGGGTCACCACAGCCTCCTTCTCCCCCAGGCTCAAGTAATTCCTCCCGCCTCCGCCTCCTGAGTAGCTGGGACTATAGGCATGCACTATTACGCCCAGATAACTTTTTCTTATTTTTTGTAAAGACTTAGTCTCACTACTTTGCCCAGGTTGGTCTCAAACTCCTGGGCTCAAGTAATCCTCCCGCCTCAGCCTCCTAAAGTGCTAGATTATAGGCATGAGCCACCACACCTGCCTGACAGATATACTTTTTAAAAAAGATTATGAAGACAAGTGAGTTTACAGTGAATGCCTCAGTTTACCCATAATACTTAAAACTCACTAGATGGAAGTTGTAATTTCTCTCTTTGTATATCCTTAGGCCTGCACACTGCTTTGCACACAGCAAATACTCAGAGATTTGCTGAATGAGTTAATTATCACACCTTGGCATATTATAACAATACAGTATTAAGAGTACAAGCTGTGAGTCTACGTTTTAAAGAAAGCCTATTACACAGGTGTTTTGGTTACTTGCTCAATTTTATTCTATTTAGCAATTTAAAGCTAGGTTCCACTCAACTTCTACTGTTTCTCAAACACTGTCCATAGCATGTTGTCTGTTCCTTTTTCTTTTCATTTCTGTCTTCATCTGGTTACAGTCATTATTCATTATTTAATTTGTTAGAACTGACTTCATAAAGAATGATTTCATAGTCACTTTTTCTTGGTTACTCAGTTTCTTAAAAGTGTTTTATCTTCTTCGTGTTTAATTTGGGGTAAAGTGGGAATGTCAGTTCTCTTGATTTAGCCAAAACTGAAGTAAAATCTGGGTGTCTTCAGAGCACTTTCTCTCTTCTGGCAAACATCAGAAAGGGAATCAAACAGAATGGTAGGATTCAAGTAAATTTCACAATTTTGTAATATGAAATCTAACTGGTTATTTTATTTAAAAAGACCAGAGAAAAAACTTTATTGAGAAATATATGAAAAATCAAAACATTTAAAACTCTAAATTATATGAGCTCTAAATTAGAAGAAATGTGACTATTTGTTAAAAAAAGTTTTAAAATTTAAAGTTCATTCAAGAACTTCAGTTTAAAGATTCATCAATGATACCACAAAAAAACATTTCTTCTACAAAGTGGATAACAGCAGAGTCCTTAAGTACCTTTGATTTCATGTCCTCCCTTTCTTTTGTTACTTCTTTTTTCATCATCTCTTTCTCAAAGGCCCTTTTCTCTTGCTGAGAGGCGAGTTCTTTTTCAAGTCGCTCTGCCTGCCGTTCCAGCTCATTCTTCAACTGCTCACATTGAATTAAAGCCTGCCAGAATAAAACAGATTGAAAGGAGAATTTAGAATTTGGAAAAAAGTAAAGGAAAAATTAGATAAACTTTTTTTTTTTTTTTTTTTTTGAGTTGGAGTCTCACTCTGTCACCCAGACTGGAGTGCAGTGGCTGCTCCCAGCCACTGCAGCCTCGACCTGCTGGACTCCGGCGATCCTTCCACCTCAGCCTTCCATGCAACTGGAACTACAGGTGTACGCTATCACGCCCGAATAATTTTTTTAAAAAATTATTGTAGATACAAGGCCTCGCCAAGTTGCCCAGGCTGGTCTCGAACCCGTGGACACAGGCAATCCACTCGCCTCAGCCTCCCAATGTGCTGGGATTATAGGCTGAGCCACCAAGTCTGGCTGATAATTAAGCTTTAATTTTATTTGGAATAGTTAAAACTCATTATGACGTCCATTAGAATAATTTTGTTTTTATTTACAAATAGCACTGATCTAAAACAGTATCTAAGTGTTACGTTTATTCACATATTCTAATTTTCACAATTAGGGCTACATTAACTAATTAATTACACAATTTAGGTAATGAACCTTGATGAGGGCCACAGATGAATCAGAATTTTGAAAAAGGAGATCAAGAAAACCAAATGTTCTAATATTTTCAACTCCACATCATGTTCATATTTTATAAAATAAATAAGTATCCAATTTAACTAATTTCTTTTTTTCTTTCTTTTTTTCGAGTTGGAGTCTCACTATGTCACCCAGGTTGGAAGACAGTGACGCACTCACGGCCACTCCAGCGTAGACCTGCTGGTCTCAGGAGATCCTTCCACCTCAGCCTTCCAAGTGCCCGGAACTACAGGTGTGCGCTACTATACCTGGCTAATTTTTTTGATTTATTGTAGAGTTGAGGTCTCGTTAAGTTGCCCGGGCTGGTCTCGAATCCACACGCTCAGGCAGTCCTCTCACCTTGGCTTCCCAAAGTCCTGGGATTGCAGGCTTGAGTCACCGCGCCCTGCCTATTGTGTAATATTATATCATAATCAAGTTTCCTTAAATATAACTAAGATAAGATTTAGTTCACTCCCCTTAAACACAAAACTAAAGTAAAAATTATGTAATAATCAAAAGTTAAAATAAGGAAAGACTCAAAACGGCTCTCACTACCTAGTTTTATGAGGATCGTCATCTTCCATTTCTGGTAAAAGTCCATAAGTGTCCTTTAGTCTAGATTTCCCACTCTGCATTTCCAGATATAAAAACTTTCTAACTTGTTTTTGGCCACAGTTCCAATATCTTTATGTATAATACCCAATAATAAAACATGACTTCTAACCCAATTTCTAAAAATTCCAATAAAATTAAGGTACTATGACATTTTAGTCTTATCCCAGTGGTTTTTATCTACAGTATTCACCTTACTCAATCTCTCTTTTCACCTAGATTGGCAGAAAGAAACCCAAGTCTCATAGGTCTTTCATACCGTGTGGTTATAAATTTGACAGTCATATCACTTTGATAGTCATATTTGATTTTAATGGAGATGGAAATGGCCTCAATAAACACTGTGTTATGCATAGCTGTTTCCCTCTGGTGAAAGCTATAATAAATACAGACAATAAATATCTAAGGATATGGGAATTTTCCTTTCTTCATCTGGAAAGCATTAAATTTCAATTTTTTAAATCTATTCTGAAAAGTTTCTGTACTCCTAAGCATAAAATATAAGGGTAAAATTCAGTTGCCTCTGATAGCCGATAAACAACTAAAATGACTAAGAAATGATTCTCCTAAGTCCAATTCTAGTTGAGAATGCCTAGAAAAGGAAATTTTAAATTGGATTTTGAAAGAAAAATTATTAGTGACTTTTGTGCTTCCAATGCAATTGCTCTTGTGAAAAATATTTCACACGAACCTAATCAAAATGCTCGAAACTTGAACTGATAGGATGAATACTGTTCGCATGAATGGATAAAATGATTACTGAATACACACCGATATGTCCAGTCAGAAAGTCTTCAGCTGAACAGAAACTCAGGCGTCAACATCATTAATTACAGGAACAGAAGGAGAGACTGCTGAAGAGCTGAAGTCAGGCTACCATGCAAAGCAACTGAAGAACCAATTCTAAGAATTCGGTCGGCCAAGGAACAAGAAACATTAAACGATCCTGCTAAGATAAGAGGCGTAATGCCAAGACAGGATGATACCGCAGAAAGCACAAAGCGAGAAGGTGCACGTCACGTAAAGGAAACCACGGCTGACACCTGGGTTTGGTGAACGCCCGGCTCTCCGCTAGGTCTAGCCACACCCAACGGAGGATGAGGGAAGTACGAGGGGAGCCAAGAAACACCGACTGACAACAGCCAGGCTGAGGCCGGGCTCGGGGCTCAGCCTGCAATCGCAGCACGTTGGGAGGCCAGGGCGAATGGACTGCCTGAGCCCGTGGGTCCGAGACCAGCCCGGGCACCTTGGCGAGACCTCGTCTCTACAACAAATCAAAAATGAGCCGGGCAGGGTAGCGCGCGCCTGTAGTTCCGGCTACCTGGAAGGCCGAGGCGGAAGGATGGCCGGGGCCCAGCGGGTCCACGCTGGGGTGGCCATGGCCGTGCCACTGCATTCCAGCCTGGGCAACAACAGAGTGAGGCTCCAGCTCAAAAAGAAAACGAACAAACAAAAAACAGGTTAAAACCTGGTTATTCATGCCTCTTGGTGTGGCACCAATGATTCCATGCTATAGAACAGCTTTTACTTGTACTTGTTTTGATTTTAACATATATGCCTGATCACAATGAAGACATTATTAAGGCTTTGTAATACATGACATTAGAAATGTGATTTAATCTTAAAATATCTGTCTTACAATGGACCACACACACTAAAAGATTGGGTCTCTTAGACTAACATTTATATGCAATCTTCATTAAAGCATTCTCATTTAATTCTAGGAGTCTTCCTTCCAGTTTCCAGAATCCCAGTTGACTGAGTACCCCTGAGATTATATGCCTCTAGCCCTTCAATAAAAATAAGTGAATTTTCAAAGACTAGGTCAGTGAACAGTCAATTATGATTAAATGATAGAACTTAATCGATGACCAAGTTATTTTGGAGCCTGTAGTTGCTATTCTCCTAGCAGTCCCAAGCTGGTAGCATCTCCCTTCGCCTGAGTACAACCTCTTCCTCGGTGAAAAGGGGTGTAGGTCTTGGAAAGCTGAGGAATGACACTTTCCCCTCCATCCAACAGATTCAATCTTTAAAGGACCTTTTCTTTTCTGAGAAATGTTTTATTTGTGGTCATTCTATGTTGACCACATTAATACTTTTTTTAAAACATAATTTATTGGACTGGATATACCCAGTCCTGATTTCATTAAGCACTACTATCTTATTGGAGTCCAACATTTTCTAAAGCAAAGTCCAAATCTAGTCAACCAAATTTTTAAAGCAGGAAACCTATTGGAGGACATATAAAAGTCCTTCCCAACTGCTAGGGTTAGTTTCCTAGAAATCCCTGTGATAAGAGAATTCATGACTGATAAATTAAGATCGCGTGAGAAATATGGTTTATATCTATGAATATGAACTTGAAAACTTATGAACATGACTTCATTTCTGCATAATAAAGCCCATGAAATAAAAAATTACAGATATGCTTGTGGTAACTTCACATGAAAGCCTGTCCCTTCAGGCACTCCCACATACCGCCCAACAACTTCCCTTCCAATATAAGCCGGCAGGTCTAAGGCCTGGTTAACCTTTTGATCTGCTTCTTGTAACTTTACCAAAGTGTCACCTAAAGATCTGTACTTTTTTCTACCCTTTTTATTCCCAGGTTAATTTATTTTCCTCTTTTAAAAGTATCCCCAAGTTGTAATAACTTGCAGACTCAAACACAAACATTGAGTACCTACTATGTGCCAGATACTTTGCTTTTCCAGATACTTCACATGACTTCATTTATTTAACCCTCTTAACAAGTTTTAAGTGGTTCTTATCACTTAGTTGAAGAAACTGGGACTTTGAGATATTCAGTAACTTGACCAAATCACAGACTTAGAAAGTGGAAGAGTAGGTAGTTCCATAGCAGAATCTATGCATGGCATTATAATTTTCTCATGTTATATATTTATTTTCTTATAAAGCCTCAAACATTTAAAATACCATTATAAATGTTAATATACAATACAAAATAATCCCTTCTACTTGGCATGCAATACTCAAATATCACACTAGATGGCAACAAATGTCAAGAAACTAAAGAACAAAGTAACCATTTTATAGCTCAGTAATGCCAGTAGTTGGTTTTAAAATTAAACTATGTATACCACCTGACTTTTTAATATACTCAGAAAGCAAAAATCCTAATGTGTTTTAACACCCCTTCTGGATAAAAACCACTAGTCCTGCATTACACTTTGTAAACTGCTTAGTAATCAATCTTTGCATTCGTAATTACTAATTTAGTGAAAACGCTATAGATCATAATACACAATAGACTTGCTTGCTTTAAACTATTAAATTTTTAAAAGCACTAATTACAAAAGTTCACATTAACATTTAAAACTAATAATTGACTTTAATTCAATTCAACAAACATTTATTGTATAACTAAGATGTGAATCATTATGTGAGGAATACAATGATAGATGTCACAGATCTGACTTTTAAGGCTTTTTGTTGAGAGAGCTATGCAAATAGGAACCAGAATTATAAGCAACATCAGTAGGAATATAGAGGGTAAAGAGATTAATTCAAATAAGAAGGGGCTGGAGAAAACTTCGGGAAGACTGCCACCTGAATTGACCTTGTAGGCTAAATAGATATTCCCCAGAGGAATACAGGGCAGAAAAGTATAGCATGAGCAAATTCATGAAAATGATCATCTGTAGGTCATGTGCTGGAGACAGTGCATGTTATATAAAGGAGTGTGGTGAAAAATAAGTCTAAAAGAGTCAGAATGGGGCCAGGTTGTGAAAAATCATGCTAAGGAATTTGTCTTTTATTCTACTACAAGAGGGGAGCTACCTGAACAGGGAGATTTACAATTCAGAAAGACTATGGCAACATTGTGACAGATATGCTGGAATTAGAAGAAACCAGAGGGAAGCCAGTTTGAAAGCTATTGCAACAGTCAGCATAGGCTGCATAAGAGTATGCAAAGACTTGAGCCAGGGCGGTGGCATCCCAATAGAAAGGTGAAAACAGCTCAACAGGGGACTCAAGGAAAGAAACAGACTTGGAACAGATTGGATGTCAAGAGTGAGGGATGGGGAAGAGCCAAGATACTTTAAAGGATGCAAGCCAGGACTGTAGTCAAAATGATGATGCAATTCATTATTTGAAAAAGATAGGGCCGGGCACAGTGGCTCAAGCCTGTAATCCCAGCACTTTGGGAGGCCAAGGCAAGAGGACTGCCTGAGTCTGTGAGTTCAAGACCAGCCTGGGCAACATGGTGAGACCTCATCTCTACAATAAATCAAAAAATTAGCCGGGCATGGTAGTGCATGCCTGTAGTTCTGGCTATTTGGAAGGCTGAGGCAGAAGGATCACTGGTGCCCAGCAGGTTGATGCTGGGGTGGCTGTGAGCGTGCCACTGCACTCCAGCCTGGATGACAGAGTGAGATTCCAACTTAAAAAAAAAAAAAGAAAGAAAAAGATAATACAGAAAACAATAGGAGGAAAAGGTATTCAATGGGAAGGTGGAGCAAATTAATTATTTGGTTGAATGGTTTCAGATGCTTGTAGAATATCATCTATATAAAGAGATCTAGTAGCAGCCAGAAATGTAGGGTTGGGGCTCAAGAGATCAGTTAGGGATAAAGACACAATGTAGGGGTGTTCAGATGAAGGTACTGTTTGGCCATGAGAGGAGACAGGAATCTCAGGAAGTCAGGGCAACAGGGAAAAGGACTAGGAACACACCCTGAAGAAGGTCCACATTTAAGGCTTGTGGAAAACAAGTTAAAAGCAACTGAAGAGGAGTAGACATACAATGTGGATTCATGAGAGCAAGATAACCACTAAATCAAGGAAAAGGAATGATAGCTACGTCATGAAAGGACACTTAAAATGACTGCCAAGATTACAGAGTTTTAATGGAATGAGGATTGAGATGAGGTCACTGGGTTTGGTAATCAGGAAGTGACTAGTGACTATTTAGTGAGCAATTCAGTAGCATGAAATTAGACTGCAATTTGTTCAAAGCCTGACTACAATGTGTTCAGAAGTGAAAGGAAAGTGAGCAGGGTACACAACTGCCTTGAAAGGTCTGCCAGTGAAATAATGGACAGAAGGTAATAAACTGTGTAGAAGCAGATCAAATGAAGGCCGTTTTGTTGTTGTTGTTGTTTAAACAAGAATAATAGCTGAAGACAGTGGGAAGGGAAGGACAGAGGATGCAATAAAGATGTGATGACAAATGGCTCAGGGTCCTTGAAACTTTAGAAGCAGGAGTCATCATGAACTTAGAGAAGGAGATTCATCTTGGGAAATAAGAAGGAATAAAATGAGTAAACGAGACATTCAAGGGATGAGAAGATGGTGAGGAGACTAGTCATATGGTTCTAATCTCAGTCAAGTGAGAAGTAGGTCATCTGTTGAGGATGAGGGGCTAGCAGTGGAGCTGAGAAAGTGAGAAAAATAGAATTCTGGATAGAGTACATAAGGTAGTCAACTTCAGGAAAAAGAACTATTCAACAATACTTATAACTACTGAAGGGGCCAATATTACTCTTCAGTGGAACTCATCCAGTGGCTTTTTTAAGCAACTTTCTCCAACAATACCTGGTAAGCTGAAAGTAACAACAGGAAAAAAAAAAAGCTTGAAAGACTTAATTTTCACTGGGCACTGGAAAGATGGGCAACCTAATGGAATTCTAGAGTGCTAGTGAGAATAGAGTTGCCATTTCCGTCATCAGCAGATATTTTCTGAGTACTTATTATGTGCTAAGCACTATGCAAGATGCTAGAAATTTAATAGTGATCAAGATGGATAAGTTCCTTAAAGACAAACCATAACACAAACACTGTGTGTGTGTGTGTGTGTGTGTGTGTGTGTGTGTGTGTGTGTGTGTGTGTATGTATTAGAGGCAGGGTCCCAATTTATTGCCCTGGCTGGAGTGCAGTGGCATCAGCGGCATGATCATACCTCATCACAGCCTTGAACTCTTGGGCTCAAGCAATCCTCTTGCTTCAGCCTTCTGAGTAGCTGAGTAGCTGAGACAACAGGCATACACCACTATGCCTGGTTAACTTTTTAAAAAATTTTTTGAAGAAATGGGTTTGCTATGTTGCCCAGTTTTGAAATCCTGGGCTCAAGCAGTACATCTATCTCAGCATCCCAAAGTGCTGAGATTACAGGTGTGAGCCACCATGTCAGACCAATAATTCATTTTGGGAAATGCTAGTAATATAGTCAAGAGTGGTTCTTAAGGGGTGGTGGGGGGCAATTTGCCCTCCAGGAAACATTTAGCATTATTCAGAGACATCTTTGTGTAAGCTACTGGCATCTAGTATGTAACAGCCGAGAAAGCTGCTAAATATCCTACAATGGGCAAGACAGTCTCCAAAACAAAGAATTATGTAGCCCAAAATGTCAACAGTGCCAAGACTGAGAAACCCTGCTTATTACAAAGGTGTATAAGCAGTATATCAAACCTAGACATGGGAGAACAGAGATTTTCTAGAGGGAGTGCCACATAAGTTAAGACATGTAAGGATGGAGAGAATATCCAGGCACTGGAGTGAGGAAGAATTTGCATGGCATATATAAAGACCCAGAGATCTGGAAAGAGCAAAAGGTAATCAACGAGGTTACCTCACTACCACCACCACTATTTATTTATTGAGGAAATATTTTTGTGTCAGAGTTCCTACAAGATAACTTACATGTGTTTTATTTTATTTTTTTGAGTCAGGGTCTCAATCTGTCACCCAGGCTAGAGTGCTGTAGCATAATCATGGTTCCCCATAGCCTCCACCTCCTGGGCTCAGGTGATCCTTCTGCCTCAGCCTACCGAGTAGCTGGGACTACAGACGTGCACTGCCACACCAGGCTAAATTTTTTTATTTTTTATTTTTGTAGAGATGAGTTCTTACTATGTGCCCAGGCTGGTCTCAAACTCCGAAACTCAAGCAATTAATTGTCCTGCCTTGGCCTCCCAAAGTGCTGGGATTATAGGCATGAGCTACTATGTCCAGCCACATACATTTTAAAATGCAGTCCTCATTAACAATCCTATGAGTCAGATATTTCCGCATTTTACAGATGAGAAACTCTGAGGCACAGAGAAGTTAAATAACTTTTCCAAGGTCACACAACCAGAGAATGGTGGGGCTAGAAGTTGAGTGTAGGTCTGGCTAACTCTAATAAGTCCATGCTCATTAACTAAATTATCTTGCCTTTGACAACAGCGGCCATGTCTTCTGGGAGACAGAATGTGAGAGGAGAGAAGCAGCGTCAATACTGGAGGGCAAAAGGAAGCTGCATTACGACAGGCCTCAGAAGCACAGGAAAGAATCTGGAGCCGAGCTCGGTGGCTCAGCCTGTAACCCCGCGCCTTTGGGAGGCTGAAATGAGTGGGATTGCCTGAGCCCGCAGGTTCGAGACCCGCCTGGGCAACTTGGCGAGCCCTCATCTCTACAACAAATCAAAAATTAGCCGGGTGTGGTAGCACGCGCCTGTAGTTCCAGCTACTTGGAAGGCTGAGGCGGAAGGATCACTGGAGCCCAGCAGGTCGAGGCTACGGGGTCTGGGAGCGGACCACTGCACTCCAGTCTGGGCAACAGAGTGAGACTCCAACTCAAAAAAAAAAAAAAAAAGAAAAGAAAAGAAAGAAAGAATCTGGAGATTGTCCTGAAAGCAGGGGAAATTCTCTGAAAGGATTTTAAATTGGAGAGTCACATGATCAAAATCTGTCTTTAAGAAACCACTTCTGGCTGCAGTGTAGGGAATGGAATGAAGGAGGGGAGACAAGTTAGGAGCCTGTTGTAATATCTAAATCCAGAGACTACCGTAGCTGCAATAAGAAAAGAGTGAGACAAAAATTCAAGAAAACTTCAGAAAGTCAGCTTTTGCACTTAGTGCCTGGTGGAAAATTAGGTTGAAGGAGGGGATGAAACAGTTTTCCGATCAGAGCATGCTAGTTGACAAAGGTGCCATTCAATAAGTTAGGGAACACAAAAGAGGAAGCAGATTTGGCAGAGTGAATATAATGACTTCATTTTGAAATTGTAAAGTTTGTGTTTAAGTGAGAAGAAAAGAAGACTGGGCTGGAGACAACAGATAAAATGAGAGATAAAAAGAGAAAACGCAGAAAAACTTGAAGGCAAGAATGAGGACATGGAGTAGATTTAACTATGACAGGGAAGGAAGAAAAGACGCTGGTTTAAAAAAAAAAAAAAAGGCTCTGGTCAGAGAGAGTGGTTTCAGAGTTTGAGACCTTAGGGGCACTTGAGTGCATGTGGGAGTTAGAGTGGTGAAGGGGAAAAACATGAGAGTTAAGAAGGACAAAGAGTGCTGGTGTTGTCTATATCAATCATTGGACGCTGAAACTTTTAAGGATGATGAAAGGAGATAGTGGAGGGGGAAACGGTCAGATACTAAAGCTCTTAAAAGTGTCAGAGTGCCTTCTAGATAGAGAAGTTTTATTGATTAAGATTAGGGAGAAGAGAGACAACAGTGATTTCAGAAAGGAGTGGTAATCTAATTTCAAAGAGGTAACAGAAAGTAGGTATCAACACCCTAGAAATGGCAGTAAGAAGTGAAGAAAATGCTGATTCCTCCATCACAAGCCACCTGAGATGAAATTAATGGCAAAGGGCATTCACTGGAGGATTTAAGGGTCATGATATCATCAAGGGACAGCTAGAGTTCAGAACAAATGAAGAAATGGGAAGGAGTGTTTGAGGAAACAGTAATGCATGTTGGGGAGTTTGGTCAGTACTGAATCCAAGTTTCAGAAGGCAGAGAGGCACTGGTAATGAAATTTGTAATAAATGAGTGTCACATGGTCTGGGAAGTGTTAGGGTTAAACTAGGTAGAGACAACTGGATAAGGCAATGGTTGACAAGAGGCTTAATATAGAATTGAATAGCCTTAATATTTTAATAAAACACTAAAGTTACTATATGGTTTAGTACTACCCAGTATAGCTTTTCATAATGATAATGTTCCATATCTGCATTGTCCAACATGGTAATCACTAGCTATATGTGGCCATCAAGCACTTGAATTACAGCAAATGTGTCTAGGGGAAATATATGGCAACTTTAGTGGATAAGACGTGGTCCCCAAACACAGCAGTGAATCAACAGCAATCTCTTATTATACAAAATGCCTAGGATACTGTCTGATCACGAAATGTTAATAATTGTTTTAGTTATTGTTATTATTAAATATGATTGAGTTAGCTTACAGTGGATCCAAACTCATAAAGATGCTATATTATTATCTTTGACATATTTATTTGCTATGTTATTATCTTTGACATAAATATACCTATGTTATTATCTTTGACATATTTGCATGTTCTTAAAATTTCCCATGCATGGGGGAAAAAACCTGTCTTAAGTCTTATTTGAACATATACAGACTAATGGTTATGTGGTCAGATTTTCATCACACTAAAAACTATCAGCAAATAAAAAGGTTGTACATACAAGTCTCGCAAAGCTCTTTACCATATTGTACTACATCCTCTGAACAATAATATAACAAAAGTATTTGCAGAAGAATAAGAATTCTCCAAATAGTAAATTTGTTTAATTTAGAAAAGTCAACTTTAACAGATTGGTATTCACTTTGCATGTTTGGGAAAGAGTCCAGTTATAAACGAAAAACCAAAGAAATACTCAGAAGAAAAAAAAAGAGCGATTCTCCCCTTCCTTTATTTGTATCTTATTAGACTTGCCTTGGTTTTTTCAAAATTGGCTTCCTCAGTCATTTGTACAGCCTGTTTCACCTGTTCATAAGCACTTGCTTCTCTCTGCTGCACATCTGCCAAGCTGCTCCTTACAGAAACTAGTACAGACATCAAGTCATCTCTTTCTCTGTCAACACAAGAACATTCAAAACAAGAAATGATCAAACGATCATGTACTCATAAGTCAGGGAAAAAAAGCATTAATATTTATTAGACGAGCCAGAGTGGGCTGGCTCAGCACATATCAAATAAAGTACACCCTAGAGAAAGACCCTCTGTCCTTACTTGGCAAGCAGTGGGCAGAGCAGCTAGAAGGGCTGAGAGCATTCGTGGCAGGACTGCATCTGCAGGGAACAACAAACTATTGTGGAGAGGGCTGCACAGTAAAGTGCAGAAAAGAGCAAATAAGTTTTTAAAAAGAGGGAGGGTACAGAAAAGGAAAAATGCACCGAAGTTGGGAAGGTAGGAATTATACTCCAAAGTAGTAGTCAACATTTTAAGAAGGAACTAATGTTTTGTTTATGCTGCTGAACTTATTTGTTCAAATATCTGTCCTTGCGTTTTTATCAATCTCCTCAATCCTCTTTTTCTCTTTCAATTAAATTATTTGACCTACTTATGAATATATCTTTCTTTCAATGGGCAGTACTGTGGAACTCCTCAAATCCCCTGGTTATGCATATAACATTTACAATTTAACATAATCTTATTCTACTGGGTTTGATCGTTGCCAAGCCCCACCCCTTCCTCAGCAATACTCAGAAGTCCCCTAAGCTAAGTTGTTTATTGGGAGTAGCAGTGAACTGAATGCCAAAATGCTTTGGGATGTAAAATAACAATGTTCCAATCTCATAGATTCCAGGACATTTGGAATCTATCAACTGAATAAAAATATCCAATAGACCAAAGAGAAAATGAAGTGGGAAACTTTCTATACACAAAGCAAAAAAAAAAAAAAAAAAAAGTTGGACTGTTACATATGCAATTCCATGCTTAGTTAAAGAGCTCAAGTTTTAAACGGTGGTTTCAAATTCATTTGAAATAAATACTTGCAGTTTCCTTTTCATTGCCAAGCTCCAAACTATCAGAAAAGAGCCAACTATAATTTTTAAAAAAAATTCAGCAAGTTTTAAAGAGTCATAGTTTAGATTATAAACTCTGGGTTTGAATTGCTTTCAGAATTAACCAAAAAAAATCTATCTGTGAAAGGTAAAATAATTTAAACTATTTGTGGTATTTGGAAAGCAGTTACATTTTAAGAAACATGTAATACTGAACAAAGTAACAATTATTAGCAGTTTCATAAAAGCTCTCTTTGTCTACAAAAAGAATAAATTGCTGCAAATATCATAAAATTCATGGGAGCATAGTGATTTCACTTTAGAATTTCCTGATTTGTTTATTTAAATTGATAAAAATAATTTACCTTTTTTATTCTAAAGGAAATGAAAAAGGAAGTAAATTGCTTTAGTCAAATATAATCAAGCACAATTATTATGTGAAATAGTAGAAGAATCAAAGAAAAATTAAATTATTCTAGTTAAGTAAAAAATAAATGAAAGCAAAGTTGAATTTGTATTTATTTGCATTTCCAAAAACATCCTGTAACATTAAAGAGGACAAGCTTCATTAAGGATATGTAATCCAACTAGGACCTATGATTCTAGAAGAAAAACATTCACTATGTAAGGATAGTAACTCAATATAGGCATCATATCGTCACCTTAAATTTCTAAAACCTACTGAAAAGCAAAAGTTACAATTCAATATTATCTGTTCCTGATACCAAGCCATCACCAGAGCCAAAATTCTAAAAAAAAAAAATGAGCAAGAAAACTCAGTATTTATAAATATGCTAACAGACAGATCACAAGAGGATCAACATCTAACAAAATTGCTTCTTCTGGGAGACCTATGCTTAATGCACTTAATCTCTTTACAGGATATCCTCTTGCCAAGAGCAGTGTCTGTCACACAGTAGATCTCAACGAAATAAATGACAAGATGACAAATAAATGAATAAAGAGTCTGCTATAACAGGATGACAAAAAAGGTAAAGTAAGGCTCCATCCAAGCTCTAATATTTTAGGATCTAAATTGAAAAAGTCATCTGATTGTTCAGAATTGGAAACTAAAGAGTTTAGTTGCTCTGGTTTAAAAACTTTCAGAATATAAACTCATCAACTTTAAACCGCTGAACTACAGAAAATCATCAAAGATAAACCCCAGAATACAGATGTCTTGTCAAGCCCATCATTCAACAATGAGACCACTAAATGATTATGCTACAACTGTATAACTGCTGAACTGATGCACTCCACCTTTTTGTGAGGCAAAAGCACTATGTGCTTCAAGGTGGCTCTTAGCCCATCAGGAACGCTTGCAGATAGGTAGTCATCTTGGCAATTTAGGATTATCCACTAAGGTGCTACATTTTAGTTTTGGTTTGGTTTTGGTTTAACTCAGCCAGCCGTATACAAACAGCAACCACTCAAAAAGAAAAAAAGGAAGAAAAAGGGCCAGTCATGGTGGCTCAAGTCTGTAATCCCAGCACTTTGGGAGGCCAAGGTGAGGCGGTTACTTGAGCCCATGGGTTCGAGAACAGCCTGGGCAACTTGACGTGACCTCCTGTCTACAATAAATCAAAACATTAGCTGGGGCGTGGTAGCATGCACCTGTAGTTCTGGCTAGTTGGAAGGCTGAGGCGGAAGGGTTGCCTGAGTCCAGGGCGTCAATACTGGGTGGCTGTGAGTGTGCCACTGCACTCCAGCCTGGGCAACAGAGTGAGACCCCCCCCCAAAAGACCCTGACCCCTCTCCTCAACACAAAGGCCTTGCTTCCTGCTCCATTCCTATGTTCATTTGGCTGTCATCTTGATCCATCTTCCATGTTTTAGCCCCACACTTGTCCCTTGGGTCTAACAGGGCTATGTGAATGTTTTGATGAATGTAAATAAAGGAGTTTCTTGAAGCAAAGCCAGCACACAGCATTAACCCTGCAACATTCCATATTACAAAGTAAAGAGCAGCTGAGGCAGAAAGATGATATAAAAGATTATGTGTGTTCTGGGTTGAGAAGCACATAAAACTTACACACACTAATGAGCATGTAATATTTAAGGAACTTAGTGCAACAATCAGAGCCAAAAGAACTGAGAAAGTTCTGAATAATCTTGGCCAAGTATTTAAAATAAGCAAAAGAGAGAGAGTGTGTCTGATATAGGTTCACATAAGCTTCATCTTGAAATATGGAGTGCCTAAGAAATGCCTTAAAATTCCTAGATCGCTCTACAGTTATTATCAGTTTTAAGCATTATTAAGCACCATTAATAAGCATTATTACCACTGCTTTTAAAAAGAAGTCTAGAAGGCTAACTACAACACTTCTTTGTTCCTCAGTTCTGGGAAGTTCCTGCTGCAGTCCTTTGAAGTCAACTATACAGAGCACTGCCAATGATGTACCCCAAAATCACAAGCTGGACTAAAGCCCCAGAATAGTGCCCTGGTACTCATTTCTCTTTTTTGAAAAGGACACTGAAACTTCTTCAGGGTAGTAAGAGGTGCAGAAATGAAGCTTGCTCTATCTCGCTCATTAAGAAAAAAAAAAAAAAAGGTTGCTGTTACTCTTACTACTCTTACCTTCCTTATGACATAGCGAGGCCTGCGTGAAAGGCAAAAGTTCAGAAACAATATGAAGATTTCAGCTTTAAAAATATCTCTAATGCCATCAGTGGTGGTTAAGTATACTCTCCAAAAAGTCCCCAAGGGCCTAAAAAAACACTAGAAGCATATGATCAGTCTGGTCTCCAAGTTGTGCCTGATCCCCTCGTTGTCAACCACACAAGTCATTCTTATGTCACATATTCAAAACAGTACATTCTGAAGGATGCAACAAGGGAGCTTAAAGCTGGTGTCATAATACCACATTTCCAAAAGAGGCCAGGAAATTCTTTTGGCTTATCATATTTGAGGTATACTTTTTAAAAATTCCATGTTAAAATCATGTCGGACATATTATGATAACAGCTTATTGAGGGGTTAGGCTTCTAACTATACACAAAACTAGAAATCCAACCCAAAAACTGTTGGATATTCTTCAAAGTAAGCATAACACTCAATATTCAGCATTCTATATTAAGAAATTGAAAGAAACTGAACACAGGCTTAGGACAAGAGAATGATATGGAAAAAAAAATTTTCATTGACAATAAAACCAGAAACCTTCAGTGTATTCTGTTATTAAAGCTGAACGTGAAGTAATGATATGCTAGCAAAGCAGAAAATTGAAATAAGTAGGTTGACACTTCTTTTAAGATGCTAAGCACTCAGATTTAGGATAGTGACAAAAGGACTACATAGCTGAGAAATAATCTACTTTCTAAATGACTGCCAAACTTGGAAGCAACATAAACATTACAACTTCTTTTAAAAATATTTTTCTCATAATCTGGAAGAATAATATGAAAGGCAATATAATGGGAACCCCTATTTTTTATTTGTGATTAGTTTTGCGAGACTATCTAATTTTAAAATCTGCCTCTTTTTATCTATGTGACTTTGAATATGTCTTTTTCTTTTTTTTTTTTTTTTTTGAGTTGGAGTCTCACTCTGTCACCCAGACTGGAGTGCAGTGGCCGCTCCCAGCCACCGCAGCTGCGAACTGCTGGGCTCCAGTGATCCTTCCGCCTCAGCCTTCCAAATAGCCGGAATTACAGGCATGCGTTACCATGCCCGGCTAATTTTTTTATTTATCTTAGAGTTGAGGTCTCACTGCCCAGGCGGGTCTCGAACCCGCGGGCTCAGGCAATCCACTCACCTCAGCCTCCCAAAGGCGCGGGATTACAGGCTGAGCCACTGAGCCCGGCTGTCTTTTCCTTTTTTAATTATTTTTTTCATTACATTCTCCTTGCAAAAGTAGTTAACAATACGGTTAAAGACCTATGTAACATATACTTTCAATTTCAATGCCTTCTTCCACCTCTCCAATGATAATCACCATTAAATATTTGGTGTTTATTCTTTCAAATTTTTTCCATGCATATGTATGAACCTAAAGCAAAGGTAGTATGCTTGTATATGGACTTCAAAAATATATATAGTTTCATACGGGGTATATGATGCAAGAAATCGTGGCTAAACACTTTGTTTTCTTTCAACAATATATTCTGAAAGTAGTCCCCACATTCGTATACACAAATCTACTTCATTCTTTTTTTGCACTGTGCACACAATTTCGTAGTTGCTCCAAACCATAGTTTAGTTACTCTTCTTTGAAGAATATTTAGGTTGTTCACATCATTACAAACAATACTGCAAAGGCATTCTTACCAATGCCCCATTATACATGTACATGAGTTTTTCCTCCAGGATAGATTTGAAAAATGAGATGCCCAATTCATTAATTTAAATATTAATGAATAACGTTAAATTACCCTCCAAACTAGTTGTACCAATTTATAGTTTGACTAGCAGGGTATGAAAATACTTCCTTACTCCTGGCCACATCAACTCTTCCAATTGCCATCCTCTAGTTTTTGCCAGTCTGAGAGGTTATTTTTAAATGGTATTTTCTTGAATTCTAACAGAATGAATAACTTTTCATGTATTGACATCTTCCTCTTTTATTGTTCATTAATTTCTATTCTTTATCCACTCTGCAAATGAGCAGTTTGTCTTTTTTATTTCAATGAAAATTCTTCATATATCTAGTATTATCAACCTTTTGTTACATATGGTGCAAATACTTTTCCCGAGTCTTTAAACTTAATTTGTAATATTATATTGTAAGGAAATTTATTTCATTTTTCCAAATTGGGGTCTCATTCTGTCACTCAGGCTGCAGTGCAGTGGCATGATCATGGCTCATCACAGCATCAACCTCATGGCTCAGGTGATCCTTCCACTTCAGCCTCTTAAGTAGCTGGCACTACAGGTGCACGCCACCACACCCAGCAATTCTTTTATTTTTATTTTTTTGTGGAGATAAGGTCTAGTTATGTTGCCCGGGCTGGTTTCAATCTCCTGGGCTCAAGCGATCCAGTGATACTCCTGCCTCAGCCTCCCAAAGTGCTGAGATTATAGGTATGAGCCACTGTACCTGGCCTAAGATTTTTTTTTCATATTTACTTCTAATGCTTTTATAGTCTGAATTGTAACTAGATATTTAAACTATCTTGAATTTATTTTTGTATAGTTCTTTTTTTTCAGATATAAACTTCTCTGAGCCTCAGGATCCCTAGCTATAAAATGAGGGTAATGATATCTACCTCACAAATGCTTTAAGGTTAAAAGAGATTATGTGCTTATTGCCTGGCACTGTCCATGGCATACAATAAATATTCACTACATGTTGGTTCACTAACTGTTAACTTCATGCTAGTTGGATCTGAAAATATACTTAATATATTAAATAGGCTGGGTTTGGTGGCTCAGGTCTGTAATCCCAGCACTTTGGGACGAGGTGAGGCGACTGCTTGAGCCCACAGATTTGAGACTAGCCTGGACAACTTGGCGAGGTCTAAATTATATGTATATTAAATATAAAGAACTTAGTAGCATTTAATAATTAGTATACTATTTAACAGCAACAACAAAAAAAGACAGAACCATCAGCACAAATTAAAAAAAAAAAACTACCGGCTGGGCTTGGTGGCTCAGTCTGTAATCCCAGCACTTTGGGAGGCCGAGGTAAGTGGATTGCCTGAGCCCTCTGGTTTGAGACCTGCCCGGGCAACTTGGTGAGACCTCATCTCGACAATAAATTAAAAATTAGCTAGGCGTAGTAACGCACACCTGTAGTTCCAGCTACTTGGAAGGTTGAGGCAGAAGGACTGCCTGAGCCCAGCAGGTAGAGGCTGCAGTGGTCGTGAACGTGCCACTGCACTCTAGCCTGGGTGACAGAGTGAGATTCCAACTCAAAAAAAAAAAATTTTAAAAATCTACCAATCTATATTGGAGATGCTATTTTTATATCATAACCAGTAGGTTAGTCATATGTGGAAACCACAGCTACCAGACATATTGATCATTCTTGAAGAATGATACGTTCAGAAGGGTTACAATATTTGTTGAATATTTTGTCAATGTCAGGAAGTATTTTATGCATTACACAGGTTTTCTCTCAACAACGCCTCGAAATAAACCTGAGTTAGGTATTTTATCACTGTTTTTAAAAGGAGGAAATTGAGGCACAAGAGGTTAAATTTTGTAGGTTTACATAGTAAGTTAGTTGTAGACCCAAAATATGAACCTAAGCAGTCTGCTTCAAAGGTCAGTTCTTCTGATCCTAAGGTTAAACTGCTGCAGTAAAATATCTTCAAAATATTAAATCCCAAGAGGCATTATTCCTCTAAACAACAGAAGACTCCAGGCTCAGAGAAAAAAAGCAATTTGTCAAAGGTCAAGACATAGAGCAAAACTGGTCTGGCTTTAATGACTGATCATTGCACTCCTCCACACCCTTTCCAACTGGAATATCTCTATTGAACAGTAAGTGCCAAATGCCCTATCATTTGAACAGCAAACATTTACTGAGTGCCTACCAGGGCTACAGAGATAAACAAAACACAGTTGCTGTCTCCAAGTGTACACAATATATTATAAAATCACAGAAGAAAGTGAAATCACAGAAGTCAACTGAGGATAAAATACACAGTGAACTGTGTTACTTCAGCCTAGATTGACAACATAAAGGTCATTTGTGACTTGTCCTTAGTCAGCCCTCAAATACTAATACTGGGATACAATGGATCCTTCTTCCAGTGCATTCATAATATTCATCACAACAGATAAATGATAAAGTCGTGGTAATAACTCACTCTACCTAAACTGCAGCAGAGAAAGCCAAGATATGAAAAAAATCAAAGGAATTCCTATCATACTCAGTTTTGTTAAGAATAGGGTGTTAGATTTGGAATTACAGAGTCATAGAACTGGACAAAACTATACTAGTTCAGTTCTTTCGCTTAAAGATGAGATTGAAATAAAAAGATAAAATTATTTGTTCAAAGTGCCATGATAACTCATAATTGGCAGAACCTACCCATTTTGTCTTCAAGGAAGCTACAATGAATAAATACTTCAAAATCCATTTTATTTGAAGCTTAACATTAATCACAAGAGACTTAGCATGGGGATAAAAGAACACAATGCACCTTTAAAGATAAAATGCTCCATGTTGCCAGAGACTCCGCGCGGACAAGCATACTTACTTACTTAGTCTTTCGATGGTCTGCATGTGAACGTTATTATGAGTTTGAGAAAGAACAGCTTCATGCTGAGCACATTTCAAACAAAGACCACCAACACGGTTAGAAATATTAGCAGCCAGAAGAGACTGTTTATGATTTAGTTGCTCTTTAAGATCGTCACAATTTTTCTGATATTCAGCTAATTCTTTCCTAAAAAGACAGGGGAAAAATTTTTTTGAAACGGTCAGGCAAAAGTACACTATCAAATGAATCATCATAATGGCAACTACTACAATCATTTATGGCTGTTTACTGTATGCTTTACCTGCAATACCTTATTAATTCTGAGATTTAGGTGTGATTAGCCTAATTGACACATTGAATATATGATGAGACTTGAATATATTAAATGATTCATTCAGGTTCTTGGAAGATTTTAATACAGATTGAAGTCTGCCTCTGACATTGGCACAAGATCCCACTCCATTAATGTTATATTAGGCACACAACAAAAACAAAACTTCAAATATAAATCCTAAACAGTTTTTCTTAATAAAGTGGTAGGGCAACATAACATACTTGAAGTAAGAAAGATATCGTATTTCAAATATTAACCCCTTAAAATTGATAACGAGTACCTTACAAGTTCACATTAAAAAACATGAATTTTTTCTGTGGCTATCTGTCCAGTTTTCTTCAGGAGAAAAACATAAAACATTATCTAACCAGAAAGTTCTTCAAAGAACTGTTTCAAAAGAAAGTGGGCTACAGAAACAAGTTATATAAGGACTCACTAGTCAAAAGATTCCAAATGTTAGCAGCTATTAGCTGGAAACACGCAGCTTGCTAAAGCAAGGGCTGGAACTGGGGTGGGGGATTTTTTTGGTTTTGTTTTATAGGCTCACCTCAAGATGAACTTTTTTTCTCCAGGATGACTTTTTAGTGATCAAGTGACTATTGTATGGGTTGTATTTTCCTCTCTCTCCCTGGCAAAGCTACTTGGCAACTAAGCAAAGTCTACTTGGCAACAAAGCTAGATGCCTAGATGTTCCTTTCATACTGTATATTAAAAAAGAAAAGAGAAAAAAACAGCAACCCACCAACTTCCTAGCTCAAAGAGGAGAGTACAGAAGATAGGTACTTTATCTCCAGCTCAGTCTACTCCCCATTGTCAAGACTTTCTATGCTCAGGGGTCTATAGCTATCTTATCTTGCTCATTGTCACAGATGAGAATCCAACAATTAAGACACCTGATTGTCCTGCACCAATTCAATTGTTGGGATTTGGGCGTTTTCAACAGCCCAGTAAGGTGGAAAAGATCTACAATTTAAGGGTTAAAAAAAACCAATCAGCCGGGCTTGGTGGCTCAGCCTGTAATCCCAGCACTTTGGGAGGCAAAGGCGAGTGGATTGCCTGAGCCCGCCGGTTCAAGACCAGCCTAGGCAACTTGGTGAGACCTCGTCTCTACCAAAAAAATTAAAAAAAAATTAGCCAGGGGTGGTGGGGTGCGCCTGTAGTTCCGGCTACTTGGAAGACTGAGGCAGAAGGATTGCCAGAGCCCAGCAGGTCAATGCTGGGACAGTCGTGAGTGTGTCACAGCACTCCGGCCTGGATGACAAAGTGAGACTCCAACTCAATAAAATAAAATAAAAAATTTTTAAAAACTGATCTAATGGAGCTAATATGACAGTCTGGAGATGGGGATGGGAAGTTGTTTCTGCTTTATCCCCCAAATAATATCTCCAGTATAATTTTCCTTTTTTCAGTATCACGTACAGAAAGTCTGGCTTTCAAAGGCTTTATCAAAAGAACTTTGGAAACACATTTCAAAGTCAAAAGGTCCCCATTACTAATTTTTGTCAGATCCAAATTCAAAACACTCAAGTAGATTTGGTTACTAGAAATGGCAAAAGAGAAAGTTAAAAGAAATAGCTACCTTACAGTCAGAATTTCTGAGAGGAGTGATTTTATTTTTTTCTTTAAGAAAACGCCTCTTTAAATAATCTTAAACTATGCTAAAAGAAAATGAAGAAACAGAAGAATGCCGAGAACAAAGTCTAGTTCATTGCAGGCTGGTATTCTAGTATAATTAAACATTGAACTCAATACAATGAATTCAATTTAATAAAATTGAATTCTGAATGAGACAAAATAAGTCACATTCCCATAAGTATAATGACCTAGAAATATATTACTTCCAAAAACGAAGAATCAAATCACAGTAGAAATCAAAATAAAACCAAGTAAGATAAAAGCAAGAAAGCAAAATGTAGATCATTTAAAAAATTTTAGGTTTCTTTGTAAAAAATTAAAAATCTCCATAGAAATCCTAATACAAAACAGGGTAATCTATGAAAAGCATAACAGCATTTTAAAAATAAATGAGGCTGGATGCAGTGGCTCAAGCCTGTAATCTCAGCACTTTGGGAGGCCGAGGTGAGGGGGTTGCCTGAGCCCACAGGTTCAAGAACAGCCTGGGCAACTTGGTGAGACCTTGTCTCTCCAATATATAAAAAAATTATCCAGGCATGGTAGCATGTGCCTGTAGTTCTGGCTACTTGGAAGGCTGAGGCAGAAGGATTGCCTGAGCCCAGTAGATTGACGCTGGGGTGGCGGTGAGCATGCCACTGCACTCTAGCCTGGGCGACTGAGTGAGACTGACTCAAAAAATTAAATAAATAAATAAATAAATATGTGCAGTGAAAGTCTTGAGTTCTAGTTCTTAATATTACTCTAGTTATGTCTCTAGGTAATATATGACTTCGAAAATTTGAAAATTTATTTCAGATTGGACTTTCAAAAATAAAACTAGAAAATATTTTACAGTTGTATTTAAAAATACATCATTATCATTTTTTTTCCCCCAAGATCTCACTCTGTCACCCGGGCTAGAGTACAGTGGCTGGAGTAGAGTGGCACAATCAAGGCACACAGCAGCCCCCACCTCTTGGGCTCTTTCTTTTTTTTCCTTTTTTTGTAGAGTTAGTTCTCACTATATTGCCTAGGTTGGTCTTAAACTCCTGGGCTCAAGCAATCCTCTCACTTTGGCCTCCCAAAGTGCTGGGATTATAGGTATGTGCCGCCATACCCAATCTTGTTACTATTATTTTAGAATAATCTCTAACAACAAAAACTTAATTCCTGGTGTATTTTTCTACTTATTATATGTAAGTCACTAATGGTTAATCTACAATATGTAGATTTTATTGGGATCTATAATAAATAGTTACAGCAAGTATATGAACATTCATGATATACAAGGGGAACCCAAAAAACCCAGAAATTTTTTGATACAAAATTGTGTATTTTGCTGGTGGGAACGCAAACTAGTGCAGCTTCTTTGGAAAACAGTGTGGCAACTTCTGAAAGAACTAGAAATTGACCTTCCATATGACCTAGTAATCCCCCTATTGGGAATATACCCAGAGGAACTCAAATCATTTTACAAAAAAGATACCTGCACACACATGTTTATTGCAGCACTATTCACAACAGTAAAAAACATGAAACCAACCATACTGCCCATCGAAACTGGACTGGATTTTAAAAATGTGATACATATACATAAAGAGTATTATGCAGTCATAAAGAAGGACAAACATATATACTTCGCAGCAACTTGGATAGATTTAGGGTCTATCATACTCAGTGATCTATCACAGAAACAAAGAACTGAGTACCATATGTTCTCACTCAGAAGCGAATCTTGAAAATTATCATAATACTATAAGAAAGGGATTGGCAATAGCGAGAAACTGCCAGGGGAAGGGGGTGCTAGTATTGGCAGTAGCAGGAAATTGCTGGGGGGGCGCATCTTATCAACAAGGGTACTGCATAATGAACATTTGTATACCTAACCCTGAATTGTACCCCACATCTTTAAAATAAAATTTTTTTTAAATTGTGTACTCTTACATGTTTAAACTTCAGTCATCTTCAAAGTATTCTTCGTTTGATGCAATGCACCTAGAAAGATGCTTTTACCACTGTTCAAAATAATTTTTGAACTTGTTCATTTTGAGGCCTTTTAGTGCTTCTGCCATTTTTGTTTCACTTCTTCCACAGTGGCAAGATGTTTCCCTCTGAGGACTTTTTTCATCCGGGAAAACAAACAAAAGTCACTCTGGGGAGACTGGATGACTAGGGAAAGTGGGGCATGGGGACCCTGCTGTTTTTGGTCAAATACTGAACATTCAGCTCCAGTGTGGGCAAGTATGCTGGTAAATCACCCATCATGAAATGGGCAAACATGCTGAAAGAATCTCCAAAAAAAATTCGCTGAAGCCTAACACAGTCTCTCACAATAATGCTAGCTGGTACATTGATACTGATGGGTTCCTAGAACAATTACCTAGTGGAGGAAGCATGTACTATATGGGGCCTGCCTTCCAAAAGATAATTCTGGGTTTTTTTGAAGGTTCCCCCTTGTACACCCAAATTTGCCATGCATACAAATACTCAAACTATTATACTATTGTTGAAATTTTAAAATTAGATGACTAGCTACAGAGAAAAACTTGTTTGTAATTTAACTAAAATGTTTCACCTTCACTATTTATTTTACTTTAAAAGCTAATGTCTAAAAAAAAGCATAATTTCTAAAAGGACAGCAGTGATTCTTATTTCTATCAGAAAACACGAATATTTTACAACTGATGAAGGGATAAATTTATAATGTAGCTCATAGAAATGTAATTCAGAAAAGGATTTTCAATGTTATGTTCCTTTATCCTTTTATAATTTGAGGAAATTTGTATATTGCATATAAAATATCATCAAATAATTCTGATATTGACTAAAACTATCAGTTAAGCAAACATTCAAATATATTTTAAAATCATTATGCTTTTGGTATAACTGTAAATGAGTGATTTTACTTTACCTAAAAAACGTCACTTGGGATTCCAGAATTTCAGTCTTTTCCTCGTAAATAAGTTTAAGCTTCTCCTATAGAAAAAGGGGGGAGGAAAAGTACATTTTCTGTCTCCATATCCTGTGGTTTATAAGTAAATTTTCATTATTAATATTAAACTCAATTTGTTCTCTTTTCACCCAAGAAGAAAAACAATATGTCTTCTCAAGAAATATTTTCCTTAGTCCACTCCAAATTTTCTATTTTTATTGGGTGAATGCCTGCAAAGAACTACTGAGTCATAAAATGTGACTATTCACAATTTGCTTCTTTCAAAATTACATACATCAGGTCTTATCCAGAAAAGTGTAACTTTGGAAAAAAACAATAATAACAAACAAGGTCTATGAGGGCAAAGATAAAATTTTATTAGAATCCCCCATGATGGCTATTGCATACGTGACATATAACAAATATATGCTGGATGAATGGTAACAATGAAGTTTTGAATCACATGATAATAAACTAAACATACATATTATCTACAACCTCTGCTGGTACCTAATTATTTACTCAAAAAATATTTACTGGGTATCTAAGATAAAGGTACCTTGAACCTCAAGGAACTTACCAATATGCTAGAAAGGAATAGGAAGACAGACAAACAATTCCTATTACAGTTGACCTCTGAATATCATGGGGGTTAGGGGTACTGACCCTCACATAGTTGAAAATCTGCATATGAGGGGCACCCCCTCGAAAACTGGAATTTACTTATAAAAAGTTGTGTATTTATTCTTATGTGTTTAAACTTTACCTTCAAAGTACTCTCCGTTTGATGGAACACACCTATTAAGATGCTTTTTCCACTGCTCAGTTTTTGAACTTGTCCATTTTTATGCCTTTTAGTGCTTCTGCTGTTTTTGTTTCACCTTTTCCCCATCAGCAAATGTTTCCCTTTGATGATTACTTTCATTCCAGGAAACAAACAAATAGACAAAAGTCGCTTGGGGCAAGATTGGGTGAATAGGAAGAGTAGGGCACCAGTATCAGGTATTTTTGGTCAAAAAACTGTTGAACAGTCAGCCTGGTGTGAGCAGGTGTGCTCATAAATCACCATCATGAAATGGGCAAACATATTGAAAGAATCTCAAAAAAAAAAAAAAAGGTTCACTGAACGCAGCCTTTTAAAACAACACTAGCTGGTACACTAATGCTGATGGGTTCCTAGAACACTTACCTAGTGGAAGAAGCCTGTACCACAAGGAGTCTGCCCTCCAATTCTGATTTTTTGGGGGAGTCTACCTTCATATAACTTTTGTTTTTTTTTTTTGAGTTGGAGTCCCACCCTGTTGCCCAGACTGGAGTGCAGTGGCCGCTCCCGGCCACAGCAGCCTCCACCTGCTGGGCTCCGGCGATCCTTCCGCCTCAGCCTTCCGAGTAGCCGGAATTACAGGCATGCGTTACCACGCCCGGCTGATTTTTTGATTTATTGTAGAGATGAGGTCTCGCTGCCCAGGCGGGTCTCGAACCCGCGGGCTCAGGCAATCCACTCACCTCAGCCTCCCAAAGGCGTGGGATTACAGGCTGAGCCACCGAGCCCGGCCATATAACTTTTAATTCCCCCAAATCTTAATTACTAATAGCCTACTGCTGACTACTTACAGTAGTCAACTTATAAATAGTTGATTAACACATATTATATATGTATACATATTATATACTGTATTCTTACAACATAGTAGCTAAAGAAAAAATTGTTAAGAAAACCATAAAGAAGAGAACATTCACATATCCTAAGATCAATCATTCTATTCCAAGGTACATATATAACATAAATGTGTATGCTGCATACTAATAGACATATAAAAGAATGTTCACTGCAGCACTGTTCACAATAGCTCCAAACTGGAAACAACACAAATGTTCATCAACAGTAGCTGTATAAATAAATTATCATATATTCACATAGCAGATACATCAATGAAATGAACCAACTTCTGCCAATATAATAAATGTATTCTAACAAATACAATGATGAACAAAATAAGCCAAATACCAAAGAATACATACTATACAATTTCACCAATGTAACATTAAAAACCAGGAAGAGCTCAGTTAAAGTGTTTAAGGGTGCATATCTGGGTATTTTTCATAAATGTCAGGATAGTAATTAGCTTTAAGGGAATAAAGGGGCAGTGATCGTAAAGCATGGTAGAGTTATACATCTTGACACTGGTGATAATTATGTGGGTATTTATTTAGAGATAAATCAATGACCTATAAATTTTTGTTTTGTGTATGTTACTGAATGTTAAATTGCATCATCAGAAAGCATACAGAAGGAGGACATGGTTAACTAATGTACATGCTATAGACAACTGCTGCAGGTTTAGGGAGATGAGGGTTAGTATATGGAGGTCATTAATGATCTTAAAAAGAGAAGTTTGAGTGGGGGACTACGCAGGGTTGAAGATCAACTGAAGTGTACTGAAGCCAGAATGGGAGGTAAGAAAATGAGATATGAATACAGAAAATTGTTTGGAAAAGTTTCGGTATGAAGGAGATCAAAGGTATAGGGTAGTAGTTGGAAGAGAATGTAGGGTGACAGGAATATAGTTTGTGTTTGTTTGCTTTACAATGGGAGTTATTAAATAACATATTCTGTTAAGAACAAACCAGTCAAGAGGGAGAAAAGGCAAAAGAGAAAAAGGAGATACATGCAAGAGTGAAGCCTTTGGAAAAACTGGCAAACATTTGGGATATAGAACACTCAAATGCAGAGACTGATCTTTATCATAAACAGGAAAGAAATATGAATCTCTAACAGTTATAAACACAACACTAGGAGAAGGCATACAAGTTAAAGAATTTCTAGTGCAGGAAAAGGAAGTAAGAAGTCATATAATCAGGGAAAGGAGAACGAGAGAGGGTATTTGAACTGTGCCTGGCAGACTGGAAACATTTCAAAAGGTAGAGGATTTTAGGAAACATTTTAGGGAGGGAGGATGGCTCTAACTAAAGAGAAATAAAAGTGGGTAGTAAGTTTATGTAGTAGGAACCAGTGAGTGGTCTTCATTCCTACAAATAATATTTCTGAAAGTGACAGAAGAGTGAGAAACAAGTCTAGAAATGTAGTTTGAGGCAAATTGTAGATGGCTTGGGAGACTGGTCTTTCCTCTATGGGTCTTAAGTAGCTACCACAAATTATTCAGATGTGAAAAAGTATTTAACTTACTCTTTCAGATTTTTTTTAAAAAAGAAAGGTACTCTTTCCTAAATAGAAAAAAAACTTAGATAAGGACCTAAGAGAAGGGAGGAAGATTGGTGGCTGAAAGAATTTTTAGAAAACTATAAGAATAACATCTGTGGATAATGAGAACCTGAACTATGATTAATTCTATCTTCCCCTGGAACATTCCATTTACAGTGCTGTTCTTACTCTTTCATCATTGTTGATCAACTCTGACATGTCAAATTTAATACAAAAAGACTTCAGGTTAGCAAGAAAAGAAAAAAAAGTCTGTTACATAGATCAAAGAACTAAAAGTATCATTTGGTCTTAAAATAGAATTATTTTAGACTCTGGGAAATCAGGACATTCAAAAGCAGCTGTGTATGCAGGGGACTTTAGAAAATCACAAGCAGGCCTAGGGAAGATGCATGCTTAGAAAAGTTCTTAAGCTTTCACCTATGGTTGATACTTAGGCTCAGAACAGGCCTAGCTAAAGGATAAAAGAAAGCTCTAGCACACAAACAAACTGCAAAGACTGGGAGAGGTAGTTTCTCTCTCTCTCTCTCTCTCTCTCTCTCTCTCTCTCTCAGGAAGGGAGGAAAAGAGGGCACTTTTATTTGTTCGTTTGTTTGAAGTTCTGGCATTCAAGGAAATTTTTGGCAAACATTAGCAGAACGTGAGCTAGCAACACAAACTTCAGTAATCACTCATGCCATGAAAACAGTCTTTGCAAAATAGTTTGGAAAAGTCTCACAACAAAAGGATTACCACAACCTTCAACAACTAAGAAAAAAAATTAGGCCAGGTGCAGAGGATCACACCTGTAATCTCAGCACTTTGGGAGGCCAAGGCATGAGGATAGCTTGAGGCCAAGTGTTAGAGACCAGCCTGGGCAACATAGCAAGATTCCATCTCTACAAAAAAAAAAAAAGAGAAAAGCATGGTAGCACGTACCTGCAGCCCTAGCTATTTCAGAGGCTATAATTGGAGGATCACTTGAACCCAGGAATTTGCAGCTGTGGTAAGCTATGGCCATGCCACTGGACTCTAGCCTGGACAACAGAGTCTTTACTACTTTACTGCTTCTAAAAAAATAAAATACATTTAATTTATTTTTAAAGACAGAAAATCCTGAGAAAGAAGGGGTATCTAACTTCCAGAGTGATATTATAATAATAAAATGCTCAATTTTCAACAAAAAAAATCACAACAAATTTAAGAAAATGGAAAAACATGGCTCACTCAAAGAAACAAGATAAATTGACAGAAACTGTCCTTGAAAAAAACCGCAGATATCAGGATTACTAGGCAGACTTAACTGTCTTAAATTCATTCAAAGAGCTAAGAGTGAAGTATGCAACTAAAACAGGGAACAAAGAACTAAAAGAAATCAGGAAAACAAATTATATAAAGGAATCAAATTCTAGAGCTGAAAAGTACAATAACTGAAAACAAAATTTACTAGAAGAGTTCATAGGCAGGACAAAAAATTGGTGAACTTGAAGATAGGAAAATAGAAATGATCAAGTCTGAGGAGCAGAAAGAAAAAAGAATGAAGTATTATCATATTATCCAACAAGTCAATTTCTGGGCATACACTCAAAATAATTAAAAGTAGCATCTCAAACAGATATTTGTTCAGTGTTCATTGCATATTTATTTATAATAGCCTAAAGGTAGAAACAACCCAAATATCCATCAACAAACGAATGGATGAACAAAGTATGGTATATACATACAATGAAATATTATTCAGTTTTAAAATGAAATGAACTTCTGATACACTATAGATGGACCTTGAAAACATTATGCTAAATGAAATAAGCTACACACAAAAGGACAAATATTGTTTAACTCCACTTATGTGAGGTATCTAGAATATGCAAATTCATAAAACAAAAAGTAGAAGAGAAGTTTTCGGGGGTTGTGGGAGAGGGGAATAGTTATTTGTTACAGAATTTTTGTTTGGGTTGATGAAAAAGTTTTGAAATTAGACTGTATTGATAATTGCACAACATTGTAAATGTACTTAATGAAGATGACCTGTATATTTTTAAAAAGCTAAAATTATAAATTGTACATTACATATATTGTACCAGAATAAAAAAGAAAAAAAAGCAGATACATAAGAGAAAACCACCGAAATACTCACTAGTCCTAATGTCCATTTTTCAGTCTCACCAGCAGATGCAACTTTGCCAATATCTGCATTTTCATGGGAAAATGGTCTCTTGGCAGCTTCATCCACCCCAGAATCTTCTCTTGTTGTAATCCAAGAGTTCTGCATATTTCCCTAAAATAAAATGTGCCAGCAATTGCAATTGATACTCAACTTTAAATAAATATGTATACTTTACAAAAGGAATACTGGTTCTTACCTATGAGTAACAGGAAAAAAAAAAAGCATATGCTTCTAAACTGCAAGTCAATAATCATTTCACATTTTAAGACTATTAGGATCCTATTCTTCAACAGGAGCTGTAAAGTCAAATACATACAAGTACAGGCAATAATCAAAATATGAGCAAAGAGGGCTGGATATCAATGTATTCAACAAATGGAATTAACCCTTATTCCCCTGAACTCACATACTTTTTAAATACATAGCTATCTCTTAGCTTGTCTTTCATTGTCCAAATTTCATGGAGGTATGGCTAATAATTGTTAACTCACACGACATATAGTGCTTTCTGTGTATCAGACACTGTTTCAAGTGTTTCACATATATTAACTCATTTAATCATTACAATTCTATGAGATAGGTTCCACTGTCTCCATTTTATACATGAGAGAACTAAGTCACATAGAGTAACTAGCTAAGGGTCATAGAGGTGGAAGTGGCTAATAAGTGGCAGAAATAGAATCTGAACCCTTGGAATCTAGTTCCAGAGTACATGCCTTAAAAGAATAAGAAATATATATTTGGTCTCTGCCCAGTTTCCTGACACAAAGATCCTAAAACTCTTATAATTTCGTGATTAATGGGGGAAAGAAGCATCTTTTGTTATATTTGGTCTTAGTCCTCTGTGCCTACCACAAGAGCTTCTAAAACCTTTAAAATCTCTAGAGTGATGAGAATATCTTTTTGGATGCTATTGAGATGACTGGTGGCTGGGATCCCTAGATAGCTTCAGGATAGAGTCTGGTCATCATTAAAGAACTAGAAATTTTAGCTCTATTCCCCAACCTCCAGGGAGGAGAGAAGGACTGGAGATTGACTTAATCACACACACACACACACACACACACACACACACACACACACACACAAAATCACCATTTAATCAGTCATGCCTATGTAACTGAAACCTATATGATGGGGCTGGGTGCTGTGGCTTGAACCTATAGTCTTAGCTTCTTGTGGGCTGAGATGGGAGCACTGCTGGAGCACAAAAATTCTAGGCTGCAGAGATCCATGATTATGCCACTGTATTCCAGCCTGGGTGACAGAGCAAGACTCCAATTCTTTGAAAAAAAAAAAAATTCTATATGATGAGGTTCAGAGAATTTCTGGGTTGGTAAATGGATCCACGTACTAAGAGGGTAGTGCACACCAACTCCACAGACAGAAGCTTCTATACTTGGGACCATCCTGGATGTTGCCCTAATATCCTTTCTAATAAACTAGTAAGAGCAAGTGAAGTGTTTCCCTGAATTTTGTGAGCCATTATAATAAATTATCAAACATGAAGAAGGGGTTGTAGGAATCCCCAATTTACTGCCAAGTCAGACAGAATTGTGGGTAATCTGGAGACCCACTACTTGAGATTGGTATCTGAAGTGGGGCATAGTTTTGTGGGACTGAACCCTTAACCTGGAGGTCTGATACTAACTCTGGGTAGCAAGTATCAAAATTGATTTGAATCATTAGCTACACAGTTAGTATCCACAGAAAAATGAGGAATGGCTTGGTGTGGGGGGAAATAAATTCCAAATATTTGTTATTGCAAGTGTTTTAAGTAAAAGGAACAGTTTATTTTCCTTTAATGCCCTACACTGTTAGGCTTTTCTGCCATTCCAGAAAAAATATTTATCTTCAATAAGAAAAACAGTATACATGTGGTGGTAAACAGAGCTGACATTCAGTCTGCAAGTCCATGTCAAAAATTCAAAAAGAAATGGTAGGGACTTTGACAAACCTCAGAAACTTGTCCCATCCAAAAGAAGCAGCCACAATTCAGCTCCAGTCAATCACTGTCATGTGGGAATAAAATTTCATACTAACAGAAAAATCTTTCAATTTTTGTAAAGATAAGCCAGATATCTAGTTCTTCATTGGAAACATTGTTAAATATTTGCTCAAAATTTATCAAACAAAAACACGGCTGGACCAGTGGCTCAAGCCTGTAGTCGCAGCACTCTAGGAGGCTGAGGCAAGTCCAGAGGTTCATGACAGAAGGATCGACAGAGCCCAGCAGGTCAACGCTGGGGTGGCTGTGAGCTTGCCACTGCACTCCAGCCTGGGTGATGGAGTGAGACTCCAACTCAAAAAAACAAACAAAAAAAACACATGTGTGGGTTGAATTTGGTGTACCATTGTCAGTTTTCAACCTCTGCTACCCTCTCAACATTCAATGTTGTAAGCAGCCCCAAGATCTGAGAAATTTTTTTTTAGAAAACTGGATTTATTGAAAGGACAGAAAAGCTCCCACAGTGGGAATGGACCCGAAGGGGTTGCCTGATCTGGGAAATTTATGTGTGCAACAAAGGCTAAAATGCTTACATTAATTTAATTCAACACATACTTATTGAACTTTTGTTAAGGGCCAAAGGATATAGCTGTATTCGCAAGAAAGATAAGTCCCAAAACACAGAACTCTAATATAGTGTCATATCAAGCTAGAATGTATAGTAAACTGCATTCATCAAAAGCAGTATTCTGAGACTCTATTCCATATTACTTTGGAAGTTCAGTTTAGTGAAAACATTTGTGTAGCACCTACTATATTCAGACACTGTGCTAAGAGCTTGAAGGACAAAAATGAGCAAGGAATTTATAGTCTATGTAGGAGACATACACCTAGGAAGATAACTTCAATTTAAATAAGTGCTAGGCCAGAGGTGTGCATGGGGAACTACTAAGAACAACCAGAAATTCAAGATTTCCTGGAGAAGTTTTGACACTGGTGTGATATATTGAAGGATTAATAGGGGTAGCAGATGGGAAAGGAAATTCTAGGAAGAGAGAAACTCATGAGAAATGTCACAGAGGTGTGAAACAGCATGGTACTTGCAGAGGGTCTTAGGCAAGTCAACATTACTGCAAGTGAAATACAAAGTGATGCATATCAGAAAATGAAGCTAGAGAATCAAATAAGGGACTTGAGAATATGGTATGCCATGGTAATGAGCTTGTACTTGATTCTATAGGTAGCACCAAATCCTCCAAGAGCTGATTGCATTTAAAGTTGCTTTTGAAATCAATGAAGACGAGTAGCACTAATTTCCTAAGGAGAAACTGGAGAAAACATATAGACCAGCGGTCCTCAACCTTTTTGGTATCAGGGACAATTTTCACAGAAGGCAATTTTTCCATGGACCAGGGTAGGGGGTGATGGATGGCTTTGCAATGGTTCAAGTGTACAACATTTATTGTGTACTTTATTTCTGTTATTATAACATTGTAATATATATGAAATAATTACACAACTCACCATTTAAAAAAAAGGTAGCTGGGCTTGGTGGCTCAGCCCGTAATCCTAGCACTTTGGGAGGCCGAGGCGAGTGCATTGCCTGAGCCAACAGGTTCAAGAATAGCCGAGGCAACATGGCGAGACCTTGTCGCCACAATAAATAAATAAATAAATAAGCCAGGAATGGTAGTGTGCACCTGTAGTTCTAGCTACTTGGAAGGCTAAGGTGGAAGGATCCCCGGAGCCCAGTAGGTTGACGCTGGGGTGGCCATGAGTGTGCCACTGCATTCCAGCCTGGGTGATGGAAAAAAAAACTGAAAAAAAAAAGGTGTGGGTGGAAATGGTGAATAAAATGATGGGCAGGCCACGAGTGGACTAAAATAACTGTCGGATTCTGTCTTAAGGCTTGCCACCAGATGAAGCTGTACAATTGACGTACATCAACTCACTTGCCACTCACCGATAAGGTTTTAATATGAGTCTGCAAGCAATTGATGTATTGTGGTCTCTGTGCAGTCAAACCTCACTGCTAATGTTCATCTGTATTTGCAGACACTCTGCAGTACTAACATTACCACCTCAGCTCCACCTCAGATCATCAGGCATTAGACTCTCATAAGGAGCATGAAACCTAGATTCTTGCAAGTGCAGTTCCCAGTAGGGTTCACACTCCTATGAGAATCTAATGTCACTGCTGATCTGACAGGAGGTAGAGCTCAGGCAGTAATGTGAGCTACAGAGAACAGCTGTAAATACAGATGAAACTTCCCTTGCTTGGCTGTTGCTCACTTGCTGCAGTGTGGCCTGGTCCCTAACAGGTACCTAACCGGTACTGGTCTGTGGCCTGGGGGGTTGGGTACTCCTGATATAGACTATAAATTGCTGGCTTATGATGTAAAATATTATCATTCTTTAGAAAGAAGTGCTAGTCTAATGGACATTTGCTTCTTCCATGTATAGCTTTAAAAAACTTGAATGGTACTTAACCAAGATTTTTAAAAATCTAGCTACATTAAATATCTGGAGATCATTCAAAACCTTTGATTTTTTTTAGTTGAAGAGGGTTGGTAGTAGAGGGGATAAGAACAAAATGGAAAAGACTCAAATTTTCTCCTTAAAAAAAAAATCCTAGACTGTTGAATGTGCATACATGCCAAAGTTTCTAATAAATAAAATGTTTTAATATTATTCTCTATAAATGTTCTCTATAGCTTATACTTTTTGAACTCTAGAGCAAAGCTGTCCACAAAGAGAAATTTTATAAGAAAAAGTGGTGAAAAATGAAGATGGAAATGAAATATACTTTGAATTATTTTAGTTTTTAAAAAATCATCTGTCTGCTTCTTTAACTTCTAGGTCATAAACTAGGCCAAAAATTAAAAGCATTGCAGGCTACTATCCAAGTCCAGAGCTAAAAGTGAGACAATAAAAAGGAGGTTCTTTTTCTTGCTGGGGAAAATGTCTATCCCCTGCAAACAAAGATGGTTTGGTTCAGTATTGATAAGCTCTTCCTAATTTACACACAAAGGCAGTATAATTTAAGATTTGGTAGATGGATTTGGAGAATTAGGCAGTCTTGGGTCTGAGCCCTTGCTTTGCCATTTTCTAGCTCTGTGACATGAGACCAGTTACTTGGGTTATTTAACTGCTGCTTACCTTATTTACTTCTCTGAAAACAGAGATATTAACATCTGCCCTGTGTGACAATTGTAAAGCTGAAATAATATAATGTAAATACATTGTTTAATGCAGTGCCTCACACATTATATCCATGTAGTCATCAACAAATATCAGTTATTACTATATAATAGTTTCAATTATTTTTTAAAAGAAAGAATTATGAAACATTGAAAGATCTAGAATCAATATGTTTATTGACTTATTAAAAAAGTCTCCCTCCCCCCAAAACAAGATACTATCTCTTGATTTATTTATATTTAATATATTCTAAAAGGTTTTATTCTGAGACAGCATCATACATGCGTTGCAAAAACACCTCAATTCACCTACACAGGTAAAAAGTGGGGTAACAACTCTATAACAGCAAATAACAGAAGACAAACATTGAAATAGATATCAAGGTCACATCGCACATATGCAACAAGCATGTCAATATTTGTATTACATTTTACCTCATGCTATTGTTTAACAAAAATACAATAAAAGCTCTCTATAACCTTGTTCATTCTATGATTATTACTGCAGTTTTCTTTAGCAAATTTCCCTTGCTCATACTGTAAGACATGTGCGCTTGTACCATCATTTCCTTCCCCTTTTGCATTACTCATTTCTCTTGCCCTCTGAATCACTCGTCTGCCTAATTTCCTTTCTCATTTTACTTCCCCTTCTTCTACCTCTTTGCCACTGTACAAATATTGAAGACTTTGAATAATTCAGTCACTGCTTGTTAAGTGACTACATACTTGAAAGAAAAGTAAAAGAATATATTTAATTTTTAAATAAACTACTTCAAGTACTTTCTGTATAGTGATTTCCTTCTCAAATCAACATTAAAATAACAAGCAACTAAGATGGAATTTTAACCACTAATAGTAACACTTACATAAATCTTTAGGAAAAAGTTATAAAGCAAGAAAAAAATAATTGATCACAAACTTAAATGTAATTGCAGAAAAATATCAGTTCACTTTATTTTTCAGAGTTAACATGATTGTGCATTTCTCAACAGCAAATTCTAACACACACAACTCAAGAATTACAAATAAAATATCAAGTAAGGTTAAAAAAAACCTTTAAAAACAAAAATTAGATAACATCTAGGTAAACCGTCAAGTCTCAAAATTTATTTTTTTTCTTAATGACTGATTTATTAATGATGGCAAAGTCAGAACCACTACAGCACACTGCAAAGCAAAGTTAGAACAGGCAAGTATTAAAACTTCCTTATGGAAAGTTGAACTTGTCCAAAAAAGCAGAACAAGCTGTGATTATCTGCCTCTTATAGCAAAAGAGAAAAAAAAAAATTAAGGCAAAAGTACTCTGATGACTCCTAGGAAGATATTAAGTTTAAATAGTATTTTAATATCACGACAATAATTTTGTGTCACAGAATTGTAGAAATCATCTGATCTACTGTTTTCCAAACTGTCAGCTTGTGATATTAGAATCACTTAGACAACCTGATAAAAGTTCATACTCCCAGGATTCAACCAGACCAACTGAGTCAGACTCTCAAGGGACAGAGCTCAGGAATTTGCACTGTCAACTCCTGATATAGCATAATCTTCTCAGATTACCAAAAAGAAAAAAAAAAAAAAAAGAACGACTCATGGGATTAAGCTATGCAAAACCCTATAAAAATTATTTGCTCAGCTTCTCAGGGACAATGGGAAAACTAACATTTTGATTCTTAGATCCTCAGTCCAGTGCTATTTCTGCTACACATCCTACTAATTAGACCTATTAGATTTCAGAACTCAAGGAAAATTTGGAGAAATCAAACAGAAATACAAGCTAAAGTTTTAAACCATTTCTAGATGTAACAAACTCCTTTCTATATAACACACTTCCTGCTTTTAGATCAGCTCTTTCCATATGGAAAAAGCATAAATGGTATGCCTGTAGAGAAAACTGTAGTGATTATTAGGCATCACTACATCATTTCATTTGAGAACTCAATCCGCCACAGTGAATTTTGATTTTTTCGGTTCTCAAGCAAGTACTCTTGCCAAGTTTTAAGAAGAAAACCTAAGCAGTTAAGAAGGCTGGGGATAGGAGGAAGGAACTTTCAAACTAAGATAAAACATATGGTTTCAAAAAATGCTCACAGATGCATCCAGAAGTGTTTGTTCCCTCATTGTCTCCTCTTGTCTTTGAGATTTCAGCTCTTGCTGGAGCCTTTCATTTTCAAACACAACTACTTGTATTCTATTTTTCATTCCAGAGAGTTCCTCCTATAAAAAGCAGAAGCCAAATATATTAAGCATTTTAAAGTAATGTTTTTATTTGTTTATTATTGGAGGATCCAGCATGACATAGAGTAAAGAAGACATGTTCTCTAGCCATTTCCTGAAATAGTATAACTATATGTACACAAAGAAGGCAACCTAAACAAAAGCTAACAAATAAAAGGTTGGGGGGTGTACAGTAGAGTGCCTGCTGATGACCATATCACAAAAATATGTTGTTTCAGACAATTTTTTTCCTCCAAGGAATTAAGGCTCATAGAAAGATCTTAATGAGAAAGGTTATCTAAGACATTTTAAAGAATGGAGAAGACTGCTGAAAATTAAGGTGAGATATATTATTACTCATGATCAAATGCCAATAACTTGTTGAAAACAGATGGAGGATTAAGTAGAGGAGGTTCTGAGATAGAAAAGCATAGAAAGACACAATGATTATCTATCAACTGGTAGTCAGATAGAAGGAAATTATGAATAAAACATCTGGTAGAGGGTTCTAAAAGAGTGTTTCCTTGGCCTTGCTGGTTGTAATATAAGGAATTACAGATAAGTAACAATTAGCTATTGAGTGGCATCCCACTTTCTGGAAAAAAAAAAACAAAAAACAGTCAGTAGTATCAAAATATTAATCATACAGTACTAAACCTAATATTCATAACTAGTGTAATCAAAAGCTATTACACAACATGCACAAATTCCTTGCAATTATTTTATTTTTAAAAAGCCTAAAGTTATAATAGAAAGTTATAACTTAAAAATATATTGCAGACTTTCAATTTTCAGTCTGGAATGTAATGAGCTTGGAAGACACCACACCCATCTCCATAACAAGATAAATATTGAAAAAACTGGAAATCAATAACACTTCTTAGATCTATCAGATAATCGAGGTCATAGGGAAAACTGATGCCCCAAAATTGAAGAGATAGGTAAAAACTAGGACACACAATGTATTGGAATAGATCAAAAACCGCTGTAGATACCAGTACCCAGGTAGGAAAATCTAAAGTATAACTGATGAGTTGTTGAAAGCTAGTGTAGCCAAGTTTGAAAGTTTAAAAGTTCCAGGTAAACCTAGCCTTAGGAGGATCCCCACAATTTTATCTCCAGATTTAAACAGTTTGAAGAGACTGAGCAGGTGTCAGAAACAGTCTAAGATATGGCAAGAATGTTACAATTATCAGACCAGGAATTTAAAATAATTATGATTGCCATAATTAATAAACAACAACAACAAAAACAAAAAAAACCAGATACTGGCACAGGTGCAGAGAAAAGGGAACACTTTACACTGTTGGTGGGAGTGCAAGCTAGTTCAACCTCTGTGGAAAGGAGTGTGGCAATTCCTAAAAGAACTAAAAATTGACCTCACAGATCTAGCAATCCCTCTCCTGGGAATATGCCTAAAGGAACATAAATTGTTCTATTACAAAAACAACAACAACTTGCACATGCATGTTTATAGCTGCACTACTCACAATAGCAAAAACAAGGAAACAACCGTACTGCCCATTGAAATGAACTAAATAAACAAAATGTGGTACATATACACAATGGAGTATTATGCAGCCATAAAGAAGAAAAAAAATCATGAACTTTGCAGCAACTGGATAAAGTTGGAGGCCATCATACTTAGTGATCTATCACAAAAACAAAAGACTGAATGCTGCATGTTCTCACTCATAAGTGGGACATGAACATTAATCACATTAGCATAAGTGAGGGATCCACAGTCACTTGTCACTGCTGGGTTGTAGGGTTGGGGAGGAGGTAGCACATAACAACACAAAGGGGACCTGGCCCTAAACCAGAGGTAGTGAGGACTAGTTGGATGCCCAAACTTCATCTGCATGCAGCCTACTTGTGTAGCTAATCCTGATTTGTGTCCCATACCTCTATAATAAAATAAAAATAAATAAAAACAATAATTATGATTACTAAGCTAAGACCTCTAATGAAAAAAGTGGTCTATATGCAAAAAATAGATGGGTAATATAAGGAAAGAGATGGAAACTCTAAGAAGAAAATTAAACAAAAATGCTAAAAATTAAAAAAAAAACCCACTAAAGACATAAAGAAAACTTTTGATGGATTCATTGATAGAATGGACATGGCTGAGGAATGAAATAGTGAACTTGAAGAACTGTCAATAAAAACTTCCAAAACAGAAATGCAATAAGAAAGAAATTAAAATTAAAAAGATAGAAAAAGCATCCAAAATCTGCAGTATAATTACAAATGGTATAATATATGCATAATGGGAATATGAAAAAGAGAAGACAGAAATAGAAGAAATATTTGAATCAATAATGACTGAAAAGTTTTCTAAATTAATGGCAAGCACCAAACTACAGATCTAAGAAGCTCAGAGAACACCAAGCAGGATAAGTTATTAAAAAAAGCAAAAAAACTAAGAATGTCATATTTAAACTGCAGAAAATCAAAGACAAAAAGCAAAATCTTTAAAAAACCTTACCTACAGAGAAGCAAAGATAAGAATTACATGGGATTACTTTTTAGAAGTCATACAAACAAGAAAAGAGTGAAATGAATGAAAAGTGTTGAATGAACAAAACCCACCAACCTTGAATTGTTTTCTGCAGAATTAACATTCAAAAGGGAAAAAAAATATTTTCCCAAACAATAATTGAGAGTATTTGTTGCTAGCAGACCTGCCTTGCAAGAAATGTTAAAAGAAGTTCTTCAAAAAAGAGGAAAATTACATAGGTCAGAAACTACCATCTACATACAAAAAGAGCATTAGAAAAAGAATAAATTGGAGAAAAAACAAAATATTTTATTTTTCTTATTCATTTATCTAACATGACAGTTTGTTCAAGATCATAATTGTTACAGTGTATGCAGTAAATGTACTTTATGGCTAACTGCAATGAATGACATCAATGTTATAAAGGACAGGAAGGAAGGTTTGGGAATGCTTTGTAACAAGGAATTTACACTACCCAAGAAGTGGCACAGTTTTATTTGAAAGGAGACTTGAGTTAATTGTAAATATAGTATACTGCAAACTATAAGGCAATCAAAACAAATACTACTAATATACCTGATAAGCTAAGATAGGAGAAAAATGCAATCACATAAAGTACTCAATTAAAACCAGGAGAGGTAGAAAAAAGTCGAAAAATTTTAAAAAGAAACAAAAAACGAGGGCAATGAAGAGAACAGTAACAAACATGTTAGAGATTGATCCAATTATACCAATAATCTCTTTAAATGTAACGATCTGAATACAACAACTAAAAGAGACTGTCAGAATGGGGAAAACAACAACAACAACCACAACAACAAACAAGACCCAACTGAATGTAGTCTATAAGAAGCCAACTATAACCAGCTGCGCCCAAAAGAATTAGCAGGGCATGGTGACGTGCGCCTGTAGTCCCAGCAACTTGGGAAGCTGAGGCAGGAGGATCACTTGAAACTAGGACTTCAACACATCAGCCTGGACAAAATAGTGAGACCTTGTCTCAAACAAAAAAAAGAACAAGAAGAAAAAGCAGCTTACTATAAATATAAAGACACAGATAGATTAAAAATAAATGGATGGGAAACAAGACATATCATGCTAACATTAATAAAAAGAAAGCTGGAGTAGCTTGCTTGCTTTATTTATTTACTTAGAGTTGGTGTCTCATTCTGCCACTCATGCTGGAGTAGAGTGGTGTGATCACAGCTCACTGCGGTCTCAAATACTGGGCTCAAGCCATCCTCCTGCCACAACCTCCTGAGTAGCAAGAACTACAGGCACACATCACCATGTCCAGCTAATTCTTTTGGTTGTTTTTTTCTAGAGACAAGGTCTTACTATATTGACAAGGCTGGTCTCAAACTCCTGGGCTCAAGCAATCCTCCTGCCCTAGCTTTCTAAAATACTGGGATTACAGGCATGAGCCACTTCACCTGGTCAAATAATTTTAGACCAAGCAGACTTCAGGAAATATCAGTGATAAAGAGGGCCATTAATAAAGATAGGGGGGCTGGGCTCAGTGGCTCAGTCTGTAATCCCAGCAATTTGGGAGGCAAAGGCATTGGATTGCCTGAGGCCATGGGTTCGAGGCCAGTCCAGGCAACTTGGTGAGACCTCGTTTCTACAATAAATAAAAAATTAGCCAGGTGTGGTAGCACGTGCCTGTAGTTCCAGCTACTTGGACGGTAGAGGCAGAAGGATCGCCAGAGCCCAACAGGTAGACCCTGGGGTGGCTGTGAGTGTGCCACTGCACTCCAATTGGGCGACAGAGTGAGACTTCAACTGAAAAAAATTAAAAATAAAGATAAAGGGGTCAATTCATCAAGAAGGCATAACAATCCTTAATGTATATATGTCTAATAAGAGCATAAAAATGCATGAGGCACTAGTTGGAAATTTTAACAACTTCTATTAGAAATGATAAAAATCAGAAAGGACACAGCTGAATTAGATCTAATTGACTTTTTTTTTGAGTTGGAGTCTCACTCTGTTGAGTTGGAGTCTCATCCAGAAAGAGAGCTGGAAAACTTCCAAAATACTTGATGATTAAACAACATTTCTAAATAATGATGTCAAAGAAGTCTAACTCAAAAAAGAGACTCCAACTTAAAAAAAAAAAAAGTAGAAAACTACAGACCAATATCTCTCAAGGACTTAGATGTAAAAATACTCAACAAAATAATAGCAAATCAGTCTAGTGCAGTGGTTCATACCTGTGATCCCAGCACTTTGGGGGACCAAGGTAGGAGAATCACTTAAACCCAGCAGTTCAAAACCAGCCTATGCAACATATCAAGACCTCATCTTTACAAACAAACAAACAAACAAACAAACCATCAAACAAACAAAGAAACCAGGTGTGGTGGTGCACACCTGTAGTTCCAGCTACTTGGAAGGCTGAGGTAGAAGAATCACCTGAGCCTAGGAGGTCAAGACTATAGTGACCCTGTCACTGTACTCTAGCCTGGGCAATAGAGTGAGAACCCTACACCCACTCCCCAAAAAACATTAGCAAACTGAATCAACAACGTGTAAAAAGAATTATATACGAAGGTCAAGGGGCATTTATTCTAAGTATACAACAATAGTTCAACATTTGAAAGTCATATGCTTATATCAATAGATATAGAAAAAGCATTTGACAAAATGCAGCAGCCATTCATGATAAACACAGATGGCCCCTGACTAACAATGGTTTAACTTATGACTTTTCAACTTTATGATGATGCAAAAGCAATGCACATTCAGTTGAAGCCATAAGTTAAGTTTCAAAGTTTGATCTTCTCCTAGGCTAGCAATAAGCAGTGTAATACTTCCTTGTGATGCTGGGCAGTGGCAGCAAGCCACAGCACCCAATCAGTCACATGATCATGAGGAGAAACAACTGATACTCTGTTTATTTAGTATATTAAATGCATTTTAACTTACGATATGTTTATCAGGAAAACTTATGATATGTTTATCGGGACATCATCTGGTAAACACCATTGTAAGTCAAAAAACTTCTATATTTTCAGCAAACTAGGAACAGAGGAAAATAACTTGAAGAACATCTACAAATAACCTACAGCCAACATCATACTTTATGGTGAGAAAAAACATAGCTTCTCACTAAGATCAGGAACAAGGCAAGGATGTCCTCTCTCACACTTGCTCAACATCATTCTGGAAGTCTTCGCTATGGCAATAAGACAATAAAAAATACATATTGGGAAGGAAGAAATAAAACTGTCTTTGATTGCAAATGACATAACTGTCTATGAAAAGAATCCAAACAAATCAATAAAAAATGCTAGAACTAATAAGTGACTTACAATAAGATTGCAGAATACAAGGTTAATATACAAAGTTAATTGCTTTCTTCTATATTAACAATGGATAATTGGAATTTTAAATTAAAAGCACAATACCATTTATACTAACACTAAAAAATTAAATATGTAGTTATACATCTCACAAAATACGTAAAAGATCTGTACAAGGAAAACTATAGAATTCTAGTGAAAGAAATCAAAGATTCAAATAAAAGTAGAGATAGTTTATGTACAATGGAGGAAAAGACTCAATAGTATCAAAATATAACTTCTCCCCAACTTTATCTATAGACCCAACACACTTCCAATCAAAGTCCTATTTTGCAGATATCAACAAACTGATCATAAAGGAGAGGCAAAAGACCCAGAAGAACCAACACAATATTGAGGAAGAACAAAAATTGGAGTCCCCATACTACCAACTCCAAAACTTAATATAAAGCCACAGTATGTCAATGGAACAGGTTAGCCCAGAAATAGATCCACACAAATATGGTTGAATAACTGCAGGCAAAGGAACAAAGGCAATTCCCTGGAGATAGTTTTTCCAAGTAATTGTGTTGAAACAATTGAATATCCACATGCAAAAAAAAAAAAAAAAAGAAGAAAATCTAGACACAAATCTTACATCTTATATCAAAATTAACTCAAAATGAAACACAGGTTTATGTATAAAATACAAAATTATAAAACACCTCTAAAAACAAAGGAGAAAATATAGGTGAACTTGGGTTTGGTGATAATTTTTAAGATACAACATCAAAAGTTCAACTATGAAAGAAAAAAAGGTGATAAGTTAAATTTCATTAAGATTAAAAACTTATGCTCTTTGAAAGATATTGCTAAGATAATCAACAGACAAGCTACAGACTAGGAGAAATATTGCAAAAGACATATCTGTTAAAGATATCAAAAATATACAATTCTTAAAACTCAACAATAAGAAAATGAACAGACACCTCACCCAAAGATGATATATAGATGAAAGATAAGCATATGAAAAGATGATCACATGTGATCAGAGAGTTGAAATTAAATCAACAATGAGATTCCACTACACAACAATTAGAACGGCTAGAATCTAAAATACTGTTGACACCAAATGTGGATGAGGATGTAGAGTATCAGGAACTCTCATTCATGACTGGTGGGAATGCCATTTTGGAAAACAGGCAATTTCTAACAAAGTTAAACATACTCTTAATGTACGATCCAGCAATTGAGCTTCCTGGCATTTACCCAAATGAATTAAAAACTTACATCCACACAAAAACTAGCACATAAATGCTTATAGCAGCTTTATCCATAATTGTCAAATCTTGGAAGCAACCAAGATGTCCTTTGATATGTGCATAGATAAATGAGCTATGGTATATTCATACAATTGAATAATAACAAAAATAAATGAGCTACCAAGTTATGAAAATACATGAAGGAAACTTAAATTCATACTATTAAGTAAAAGAAGCCAGTCAGTAAAGACTACATACACTATAATTCCAAATATATGACATTCTGCAAAAAACAAAACTATGGAGACAGTAAAGATATCAGTGGTTGCCAGGTGTTTGGGGGGAGGGGAGAAGGGATGAATAGGAGAAACACAGGGGATGTATGATACCATAATGATAGATATATGTCATTACATAGCTGTCAAAATTCATAGAATGTATCAACAAAGCATGAACTCTAATGTAAACTGGGAGACTTAGGTGATAATAACAATGTAATAATATTGGTTCATAAATTGTAACAAATGTTACTGAGGTAAGATGTGAGATAACAGGGGAAACTCCTGGGTGAGAGATGCAAATGAGAGGAATATATGGGAACTCTATGCATTTTCCTTTCAATCTTTCTGTAAACCTAAAATTGATCTAAAAAATAGTCTATTAGGCTCAGAGCTCAGTCTGTAATCCCAGCACTTTGAGGCAAGTGGATTGCCTGAGTCTGCGGGTTCGAGACCAACCCGGGTAACTTGGTGAGACCTCATCTCTACAATAAATCAAAAATTAGCCAGGCATGGTAGTGCACGCCTGTAGTTCTAGCTACTTGGAAGGCTGAGGCAGAAGGCTTGTTGGAGCCCAGCAGGTTGATGCTGGAGTGGCCATGAGCATGCCACTGCACTCCAGCCTGGGCGATGGAGTGAGACTCCTGCTCAAAAAAAAAAAAAAAAAAAAAAAAGGTCTACTAAACAAACAAATTCTTTCTAAGCCTCTTAAACATTACTTACATTCTGTTCCTCTCTTGTTAAATGTATCAAATTTATACTCTGTCTGACTTTCAAGGTTTCTGTAATCTTTCATTTCACCATAGAAACTATTTTAATTAAAATTATTATTTCTATGAGACATTCTCCATTGTAGGAGGTAAAATAGATGCTTTATGGCATCCCACAAACAAATCATATTCACCCTGAATACATCCTTTCATTGCTTCTGTTCTCTTTATGGAAACTCTTTCATCTCCCTGCTGCTGATATAAATGATCCTATTCCTTTAAGACTGGTTCAAGACCTTCCTCTTCCATAAAGACATTCCCAAAGACATCAGCTTTCATAACCTTCTTCTCTGTTTGTAGTTTATACCATGGAGTAAAGGACTATACTATATTCTATATTGCAGGATATGGTGCTTATAGGTAATAGTTCTGTCTTCTCAACTATTTATTTGTTTGTTTATTTATTTATTTGACACAGGGTCTCGCTCTGCTGCCCAGGCTGGAGTGTAGTGACATGATCCCAGATCACTACAGCTTTGAACACCTGAGCTCAAGTGACCCTCCCACCTCAGCCTACTGAACAGGTGGGACTAAAGACATGTGACACCACACACCTGGCTGATTTTTTCTTTCTTTCTTTCTTTCTTTTTTTTAGAGATGAGATCTCACTATATTGCCCAGGCTGTTCTCAAACTCATGTGATTCTCTTGCCTTGACCTCCCAAAATACTAGGATTACAGGCATGAGCCACCATACCTGGCCTGTCTTCTCAACCAGATCGTAAATTTATTGTGCTTTGTATCTTTTAAGTTTTATTCACAGCATCTTAGGGATTAATAGATTCTTGTTAATGGAATGGTTCCTAGGATATTATTTCAGCTTTACTGGTAATCCAAGAATACCTTAAGAACAAACAAAAAAACTACATCTTAAGATCAGGAACTCCCTTGTAAAATCAAGACAGTTAAATGTCTACAAGTTCTTTAAGTTACATACTGGCCTTGCACCTTAAAAGAACATCCAAAATGTTGAAAATATAATACCTGATATATTATATATATATACATATATATGTACATATATTACAAAAGATATCAGAAATTCCTATAAAAATATCACAAAATCTAATATACTGATGTTAGAAAGAAAGAGAAAGACAGAGAGAGACAGAGACAGAGAGGAGAAAAAAACTAAAACAGTGACTTACTTGGGGAAGACAGAAAGGCTCTAATGGTACTAACGACATTTGTAAGCTGCACATAGCTGAACATAAAACTGTGCAGCGTTATAAGCCATAGGTGATGCATTTGGTTTCTTGATCATTACTACTAGTACCCTATGAGCCATTCTTATCATTCAAGGTCAAGGTAAGAGCCTTAATACTGACAATGGAGAAGATTTGGTCTACCAGTTTAGAATCCCTAATTGTTGTACCACAGCTCCAATAACTTGACAAGTATGGGAGAATGATTGATATTAGTATTCCAAAGCATTTACCATCTGCTGGGCTAAAGTAAACAGGATAGAAAGGAAAAATTTCAAAATATGAGAGCATGCTACAAATATCAGACACAATAATGGACTACTAGGAAACCAAGCAATCAGAAATAGCATGGTGAATAGTATCATTCCTGTATGGTAAGTTCCTGTAACGCATCAGTCCTTCAATCATATAAGAATAGCAATTATCAATGTATTGCTACAAACATGAAAACTAATAATGGAAAATTTTTATACAAAGTGTTATTAATATAAACCTTAATTTTATTGAGGTTTAAATTCTTAATGAGAAACCTACCTTGCAGAATTTGACTTCTGCCTCTAAATGATGAATATATTGAGACTGGTCATTAATAATAGGAACAAAGTGGTGCAGAGTAGACACATTGATTCCATCATATTCTAATGACCTCTAAGACAAAAAAAAAAGCCAAGTTAAACATGTTTGGATTTAGCAAAGAATCAGCTGGTATCCCCTCCATACTTAATTTAGCACTGATGTGATATTAACATAGAATAGACCACAATGCAGCAAATAATATTTCTCCATCCCATGAATTTCACACAAGATACAAGATCAGAGATGTGAATATCATTTTATAAAGATGGACAGTGAAAGTGGTTATAAAAAAGCACACTGCAAATGAAGAAACACTGGAGTAGTATAACTGACTGGAAATGAATTGCCTATTTTAACAATCTGGAAATGAAGAATTCCATTCATTAATGCTGAGCTACAAGGGACAACTCTCTCCAGAAAACTGCCATGGGAGAAGATTGCTAGCTAAAACTATAGGGCAGCTTCCTGAAGAAGAGATTCTTTAGAAAAATGTTTGATACCAAGTATGAGTCAATGAGGTAAAATTCCATCTCAAAAAGGATGCATTAGCAAAACACAGTTTTGTTTTGTTTTTGTTTTTTTTGAGTCAGAGTCTCACTCTGTGCCCAGGCTGGAGTGCAGTGGCACGCTCATGGCCACCGCAGCTTTGACCTGCTGGGTTCAGGTGATTCTTTCATCTCAGCCATTCAAGGATCTGGGACTGCAGGCACGTGCCTCCACACCCAGCCATTTTTAGCCATTTTGCCATTCTATATATTTTCAGAAATTTTTTGATTTATTGTAGAGATGAAGTCTTGCCAAGTTGCCCAGACTGGTCTCAAACCCGTGGACTCAGGCAATCCTCTCACCTTGACCTTCCAAAGTGCTGGGATTATAGGCGTGAGGTACTGCACCCAGCAGTTTTTTGGTTTGTTTGTTTGTTTTTGACCCTAGTACTCAAGACAAATCAAGATTATGATGTTCTGTAAAAAAGTCTCCAAGAGTAGAGCCCTGAAGTAGAGATACACTGCACTAAGAAGAACAACGAAGAGACTTCAGAAAAAGTGTTAATGCTATTTAGTTCTATAGCATTCCTGGAACTGACTTTAAATGTTTAACTCACTTTATTTTAAAATGACGGTGAAATGGTTCATAAAATCAAATGGTTCAGGAAATAAGAGAAAGGGAAAATGAGAGCCAACCAGTTAAACAAACTCAGAGAAATGGCTGGAGATAAGACACAGTTTCTGTTCTCAGTCATCCTATTTCTCAGCCCAGCAGAAGTTCTAAATAATGATGAAGTGCTAGCTTTCATGGCAGAATAATAAAAGAGAACTTTGTTTTTTGATATATTTAAGAAATTTAAAAACCAAAGTAACTTAAATGAATTATCTGTGGTGAGTAGAAATCAAATAATGATAATCATTTACATTAATAAACATGGGTCAAGAACGTAGGCAAATATATATTATCACTATGTATATTTAGGATAAAGTCAACATGAAAAATAAAAAATTCAAGCTAATACTGTACAAAAAATGTTCACATGAAATCATTTGTGTATACATTGAGGAATATTTACATTTTAAAATTATAAGTATTAATATATTTTCCATCTCAACAGTGTTTCAGTATCACTCTCAATATATCCTTACATATCTGATATATCATACTGGCTATTAAAGTGCCTTCTAAGGGCGCAATCTTAAAAAGATAATTATTACTATTATGGCTTATGATTATTACAGATAGGCTATATACACTAAGAGTCTAAGTTTCATTCTTTTACACAGCTCCATATAAATAGACCTGTGTTTTGTTTGTTTGTCTGAGTCAGAGTCTCTCTGTCACCCAGGCTGGAGTGCAATGGCACAATCACAGCCACAGCAGCCTCGACCTGCTGAGCTCAAATGATCTTTCTACCTCAACTTTCAAAGTATCTGGAACCATAGGCACACGCCATCACACCTGGTTAATTTTTTTATTTACTGTAGAGATGAGGTCTTGCCAAGTTGCCCAAACTGGTCTCGAACCCCTGGACTCAGGCAATCCTCTTGTTTTTGCCTCCCAAAGTGCTGGGATTACAAGTGTGAGCCACCATGCCCAGCTGAATGTGTATTTTAAAGTATACTTTGTATGTACTAAACCAATCCTCTTAGTGAAACTTTTCCTGCCTATGTTGTTTCAGTAAGCTCCATCATATCACTGATCAGTTTTTAAAAAGCTAGCAGTCTGTCTACACATTCAACAGATTTGGCAACTTCATCTAATAGACTTAAAAGCACTCCACACACTGAGTGCTTAAGAGTAGAAACCAGATGTCAGTTAATACATTCATTAAATGATGAAATGTTTCATTAAAATAATATATATCTATAAATTTGAATATACATATGAAGTACATTTCTCTAAAGTGGGAATAAAGCATAAAAGTATATGTCAACTTGGAATAAAGTGTTAATATGGTGATATTATTCTGACATTTCAGCTGTAAAAAAAAAAAGAAAGTGACACAACTCTATAGTTTTCAACATGTAGGCTTTGTATTCAACTATCACATACACTGAAAATGCAACATGGTTACTGCTGCTATGACACGTTATATTTGTGTCACACATCATAGATTTCTGAAGAATTTTAAGTATGTAATCTTATCTCATTATTGCAAAAACTCTGCAAGATAGGGGCATTATCCTTCTAGAGAGTATGTGATAGACCCGAGATAGAACTAAGGCCTTGACTATTATTTTGGCCATTTAAAGCTGGTCTAGAGTTCTTTCCTTCACATGTAGCTCAGCCTTTAGCATATAAAATGCTTCAATCAGGAATAATACACTCTGTGAAGGTAAATGAAAAAACAACCTCAGAAGAAATAGAGTGTATGACTTCTTATACATCATACTGTTTTATAACCATATCTTTTAACAAGTTAAAATATATTCAGGTTTGGCATTCACAATAAGAGTATTACAAATGAGGGATAGAATGATAATTAAGTAACTTCAAAAAATGATCAAATATAGACACGACCCTCTAATAAAGAAATTACTACAAATTATATTTTATATATATTGTTCCTCTCATATATTTACTAATCATTGCAAAATAAATTCTCCAAATTATTCTCTTACTTACATTTTTTAAGTAAATAATTAATTTAAAAAGTCAAAATTCCCTCATATGGAAATCTCTTTTCTTCAACTAAAATAATCAAAGGAGAGATAATTTATTTTAATGCTTAAACTATCAACATTTCCTGGTTAGAATTGGTCTACAACATATACGACAAAGTGACACTATGAAGTAAAACATAGTTAGAAAACTAATGCTCTGCCAGTTTGCAAAAATTGATACTTACCAAAGGGGACATTTTTCGTCTTCTTGATGGAGATACCTCACTTTCCTTAGTTGCTTGTTGGCGCAACAAAGCTTCAAGCTGATTTACTACAGAGCAAAAGCAATGGGTTTATAACCTTATTTGAGATCTGTGGTTTATTACCACTTATCATCCTTTCATCTAATAAAAATTGCTGAAATGTACATTATGCATCAAGAACTGTGCTATTGATTGGAGACACAAAGACCAACATTAAAAAATTTTCTTCTTTTTAAGAGCTAAGACTCTCATAAGCAAGAGAGATACACTGATATAAAATACCTCAGTATGTAGACTTAGAGCTGTACATAGTGCTACAAAAAGAGAAAGTGCCTAATTGTGCCAGTTTATATAGAGGAGATAATAAGAATTCGCCAAGCAGAAAGGGGTGAGTAAAAATTCTAGTTAGAAAGCACTGTACATGTAAAAGCACAGAAGCCTAGGAAGGAGGTTGGTGTAACTAGAACATGACTTGTGAGATGGATAATTAGGATGAGAAGGATAGAAAAATGACCTGAAGAAGCAAATTGGAGGAGCTATCTTAGGAAAATGTTGTTATCTCATACTAACAACTTTGGACTTTAGCCTATAGGCTTTGGGAAATCAAAGGAAAAAATATTAAGCAAGGGAATTATATTGAAGAGGAAAAATTTTGATTTCTTGTAATTTGTTTCAGGAATAAGATCCTAGTAGCAGAGTGGAGAATGGAATAAGGTTATTATTGTATGGAATTTTAAAAATTCACTCTGTGTCATTCCGGCTAGGACTGACATTCACACTCACCAGCAGGGCTGAGTTGCAGCTCAGGCCAGGCCGTCTGAACGTCCTCATTTCCCACCCTGGTGCTAAAAGAAGGATCTGGTGCATCTTCTCTCACAGTGACATCACCTTCTGTCAGGACACATGTCAGTTGGTGAATGCTTCTATTGGCACGTTCTGCAATAACAACCTGATGAAAGTCAGGGCCAATAACCACACGGGTGACCACATGGACACTTGTTCAACAAGGCTGTCTCAAGAGGAAAAATTTTGTTTTCGTGTAATTTATGGAAAAAAGCAGAATTTTCTTTCTAGCTTGCCGAGGAACGTGCCAGAGGAAGTGAGAGAATATTAGGTTCATATTTTAGTGGTTAAGTTGGATGATCTCTTAGGTTTCTATCACTACAGTAGTTGCTACTCATTATATGTGTACCACTAGCAGGACAATTAAATGGCAGAACTCCCCCCACTAACCTGCATCAAACAGTAACTGGCCAGGGGAAGCGCTCACTTTCCCCTTAATGCCTAAGATTCTTCTATCCCATCTGGAGACACTGGGATGGGTAGGTAGAACCAGCAAGAACTCTGTCACGCCAAGCTCTAGCCTAGGGAAGCCTCATAGTCCCTGGGGGCAGGACACTCCTACCCCCAAGAGACATTCAACTGCCTGGCTTCGTTTTGATAAAAATTTGAGTATCTGAAGTGCTTATAGTAGCAGCCCTTGTAGTACAGTGCTTCTTATACACTGCTAGCTGACTATGCCTCATGAATAGATTCTTGGTTAGTGCAACTCGCCATCCTAGAACTGAAGCTTAAACTAACTAGCACACACATAACATAAACTGTCTAAAATGCAATATATTTGACATGATAGTTCATCTCGAAAAATAGTCCCCAAGGAACTCAGCCACATCCCTTTGTCCCCTCCTAATTTGAAACTGAGTGGGCCTATAACATGCATTTATCAATAGAATGCAGTAGAAGTTTTACATGCCAGACCCAAGCCTCGAAAAGGACTGGCAGCTTCTGCTACCTCTTGGAATGTTTTTGCAAGCCCTAAGCCACTAAGTAGTAAGTCTGGCTACCCTGCTGGAGAGACCTGTGGAGAGGCCATGAGGAGAGGAGATTACATGAAGAAGGAACTACCTCCATTCTCACCCAACAGCCCAGTGTAGCCTCCAGATGACTAGCACCAGAGGTCATCTAACTGCCATGGCATGAAAGAAACCTGATTAATTACCAACCAAGTATGAAAACATATTTATAAGAAATATTCTACAGGACCTTGAAACACAGTTTCCATTTTTACAAAATATTTAACATCTTTACTTAAAACAACTCATTTTCTACCTTAATTAAACTAAAGGGAATAGGTCTTTCAGGTCAGGGTTCAACAATGAAATTGTATTATTCAACTACACAGGAGACCCAGTGAATTTATCACTACATTTTTCTCTGGACCAATCCTATTTCCACACAGATCTTTCTTTGAAATGAATTTGGTGCTGATTACTAACCCATTCTGGCCTCCTCTTACTCATCATGAGTTTTAAGAAAGTTTAGCTAAGACGCATTCCTGGCTTTAGAAATATAAGAAACAGTGATAGTAAAAGGAAGATCAGAGTGTTACATGATAAGCAATTTAGTTCACAGAGTTTTAATGTATGCCCTTTAGTCTATGAATAAAGCACTTATCTTTATTGACTCCATTAGAAAGGAAACAGAGGGTTTGAATAACATAAAAATGTGTTCTATGGATCCATCAAATGGCTTCACCTCCAAGATGAAGGATAATTATTTATTTATATCTCATCTGAGTAAAAGCTAAGAAACTGCATTAGGAAAAAGAAAGGAAATCTGAAAATTTGCATGTCCCTATAAATAGAGTTTTTCATCAGAGTACAATGATGGCAGGATTTTAAGAGCCCTTTTAAATTCCTTTTCTAATATTCTTGTTTAATCTTTTAGCATTTATGACATTCAAAGACTGCATGTTAAATTGTATTATGAGAATAATATGTGAAATAATGAGATAGTGAATTCAACAACCATCTCAGAAGAATGATACACAAGGCTTTGGGTTTTTTTTCCCCCCCTCCAACTACTTACTTCAGAGTTACTAGAGTCAGAGAGGAAGAGGAAGAATTTGCAAGAATTATGTCCAAAACGAAAACATGAAGTCATATTTTATGTCATTTATATATTATATTTCAAAACATGCTAAATGCTTTTCAGATATATACAAAACAACATAATTATACATGGGGACAGAGTTAATCCTGAGGAATTATAACACTCAGATGATTCAAGACAGATGAAATCCATCACTCTCCAACTGGAGCCATTGCAACTGAAGTCCCCATAATCCTTACTAAGAACACTATTCCCCAGATGTAGTATATGCTTCTTCCACTTAAGAAAACCAGGTTAGACAGGAGGTTCCAGTTATCATTTCCTATCCAACTGCTAATAGGACACAGCTTTATCTGTCTCTAACCAAGAACACTCATTTCCTCTTCTCTCCTGAGAGCACAGTAAGAGTATTTCACAGTGCATCCTGATTATTTTCTCTAGCAGCAACCAGGAACTGAATATAAACTTAATTATGAATACACACACAAACAGGACCCCTGAGTACTACAGATCACATGAATGTAATATTTCTGCCAGTCCATTATCCAAGCATCAATCAGTACAGAGAGCACTTAAAAGGTTCCTGAGCTGATGGCTGCTGACACATTTAAGTCTGTCCTGTTCATTTTCTTAGTCCATTTTCCCAATTCCCTATGTTCTAACTCCTAGTTCACCATTGGCCTCTCTTCTTTAAGATGTTTTTGAACAAAATGCAAGTCTGGCTCAGTCTTGGAAGGATTGCCAGTTATGTACATACTGTGAATTATTAATGTCTACTGTCTACTGTTCTCCATCTGTCCTGGGAGATGTGAAAGAATTGCCCTGGTGACAGGGCGGGGGAACCACTCCCTGTGAAGCGCCCAGCTGTCTCTGAGAAAATATGCAATGAACCATGCCTCCTTAGGCTGAGATATGAGATGCACTACAGTTCTCAACACAAGCTTAGACTAGGGCAGACCAGCAGAAAAATGAAACCACAGTGAGATAAGAGGTACATGTGTTTGTCCACATTTGACTGGCCCTCAGCCTAGTTCAGAAGATTGCTGTCACTGTTTACCAGGGACCAACAGGTAGCAAGACTAAGATAAAAACAAACCCCCAAATCAGACAAAGCCAGCCTTGTAAATGACAATGACAAGAGAGAAAGAGATTAAAAGTACAATGCAGAAATTTTAAAAAATATATCAAAGAAAATACTATCCCCTAAGACTGAAAGACATGCTAAAGTGGTTGGCGCCAGCATTAAAAGATAATCTGATCAAGAATGTAAACATCTTAAGAAAGTGGTGTCTGGAAGATCATTAATGATGTATGAGTGTTGGCAAATCCAGGAGGCTGGCTATATGCACTCTGAGAGATACACCTGGTATTTCTTTGGCACCAAAAGAACTTATGCACCTGTCACGTTCCACTGATAAAGATGTAATCCTATCCAGGCTGACAGACACACATATAGATAAAATAATAAGCAATTACAACCTGTGTATCCTTCATTGTAATTACTCTGAAGTTTTCTTGCAGAGCAAGGGCTATGAGCAAAGTCTTGCTACTTCTAGATGATGGTTTGTCACTGTCAATACTGTTGACATTTTGGACTTGATAATTCTTTGTTGTAAGGGGCTGTGTTATGCAAGTTTAGCAGCATCCCTGGCTTCTACCTACTAGATGCCCCTCCACTTCCAATTGGATGATCAAAAACATCTCTAGACATTACCAAGTATCCTGTGGGAAGACAGATCCCCAGAATCACTGGTTTAGATTAAGCTAGGATGGGTTCAACCCTGAGGAGAGACTGCCTGTCATACTGACCACATTACTATTTTGTAAGTGCCACCACCTCTTGAAGAATGGGCATGATGGTAAGCTATTTGGCCACAATAGTGGTGGTGGGCAGGGTATAACCTGACACCATCATTGCCATGATAGGATACTTCTGCTTCAGGTCAGGAAGAGATGTTATATCCACTGTAACCAAGAGTTCAGAACTCATATTTAGCCTAGTTTTGTTTCTAGGCCTAAAACATGAAGCAATACTGGCCCGGAGGCCATTCTTTTATGTAGTCCAGTGGGCTTTCATGAAGTTCTCCCATGATTCAGATTGCTTTAGCAAGTGCCAAATGCATTTCAAGCTACCTCCGGACTCTGAGAAGAGTTCTCATTAGATAAAAGATAAAAACCTTAGCACAAACTGGTGATGTAATCAGAGCATATGTCTTTAAACATCCCAAGAGAGAATCTAATTATTCTCAGTGTCTAATTAGTTTGAAAACAATGTAATCTATCCCTTTTCTGACCAAGAACATGTGAAAGTGCCCTTATAATTTCATAGCACTGACCCATAATTTGGTTCTAGATTACTTCAGGGAGAACTATTTATTTGTAAAGTATTCTTTTCTGGTTGTTAAATCCTGTCTTTTGCCCATTTTATCTCACCAGTCGTAAAAAAGGAATGTAGAGATTAGATTCTACTGGCTTTTCTATTCCAGTTATAGAAAAAGCCATACAAGTTAAAACTATGAAGAAAAGCCACATGAGTCTATAAAACAAAATAAATGAATATACACATTTAAAATTTTCGGCAAAAAATAAACTGATATTTATGTGTGTGTGTATATTTATGTGTGTGTATATATATGTATATGGCAAAGACTTTTTAAAAATCCAGAAAATATTTGGAAAAAAAAAGAATACAAGTTTTATGAGAAAACCTGAGGAAAAAAGAAACTTTTATTTAAGTTACACACAAGCTTTCTTAAGTCTGCCAAAGGTCTTGATGATTTCATTGCTGGCTAATACACTGACCAAATTATTGGCTAGTAGGAGTAACACAGTCCTTCTACAGATGTGAGTCCTTCCCCGGCCAGAGAAGAACTCTTTGCTGCAGGATCTGGATAGATGAGTTAATTATATACAAGCAAAACACAAAAAGTCAACATTATCTTTGGTTTTCTTGAAATAGATCAATTTATAAAGATGAAGACCATCCCTAGCATTATATATTTTTTTCCCTTATTCATCCTCTTTCTATGTACTTACTTCAACTCCTTACTCTCATTTCCATAAGACAGAAACACAGCCTTTATCATGAATGTGGTCCAACCAGTATTGGTGGAAGAAACATTAAAAATCCAGGATCAAAGAGTAGTGGTGTCTAGAGAGAGAATCAGGTTCTGGATGTGTTTTGCTTGGCTTTCTTCTTGGAAGAAGAGAGGAAAGAAAAGAGGGAGAAAGCGAGGACAAAAAGGAAGAAAAGGGAGAGTAAGAACTTAAAATGTTTTTAGAGAAAGCATAAACTTCCCAGTTTGGCCATAAGCCTCACCATTCCCTAGTGTCTTCTACTGATTCAATCATACATTTTGTCATCTGCTTGGCTCCTAAAGTCAGTCATTCTCACATCCAGTCCAAACTTTTTATTTTCACAGATGAGGAAACAGGAATCTAAGATCAGTTTATTAACTTGCATAAGGTCACACAGATGGTATCAGCAAAGCAAAAGTGAGTTCAGTTACCTGACTCCTAGTTCCATATTTTCTCCCCTGACTCCAACATACTTTGGCCCACAAATTCACCTAAAGGCTGGAACTCCAAAATGTTAAAAGAAAGGGGAAAATCAACATACAAAATTTATATAAAAATGAAATGATGTATTCATATCACACTACAAGTTTGTTTCATTTTTGCTTACCCAGCCAAAGGTGGCTAGAAACTAGGTGAATAGGTGGGTCATGTACATAGGTGTTGATAACTGTATCCGTATCCAACACAACAATAGATGAGACATGATTCTGTTATCAAGGCAGGACAGTGCATTTCTAGCAATTTATCTCCTTTCTAGTGTCATATCCCTACGCTCAAGTGCGCAGAACTTAAAATAGAGCTTGGAGAGCCTGTTAGACTTTTCTCCTTCCTTCTTGGCTATAAACTAGCTTATTATATATGCTTTATGGTCTTATACCATGAGGTGTTGAGTTCAGCTAAAGGAGGGGCATTTGCTATCCTCCTCAGTTACAAATATAGTTCTCAGCCATTCTGTGGGTCTTGAATTACAGCTATCTACAGAGTAAATAAACAAATACCTAACTATACTGCCAGGAGATCTCCCAAATCACTTCCAGTTCTAGATTAAATTCCGTGACTCCCTGGGATATGCCCACTTTTTACCAGATTGGAAACTTTCTAATCATATACTATGTAGGAATAATATAACATATCTGTGGGGCAACAAAGCCTTGCAGAATTCTTGTTTTGAAGGAGAATCATTAAACTTCTTCGATTTCTTACAAAGGGGTCATAGGAAACCCAAAGCAAGAGATAACTTTATTTTATTTATTGTATTCTTATACTTCATTTGTTTTTGAGTTGGAGTCTTACTCTCTCACCCAGGTTAGAGTGCAGTGCCATGATCGCAGCTCACTGTAACCTTGACCTCCAGGGCTCAGGTGACCCTTCTGCCTCAGCCTCCTGAGTAGCTGGGTCCACAGGCATGTGCCACCACACTCGGCTAATTTTTAACCGAGAGAGGAGGTCTTGCTATGTTGCCTAGACTGGTCTTGAACTCCTAGGCGCAAGTGATCCTCCCGACTCGGCCTCCCAAAGTGCTAAGATTATAGGCATGAGTCACTGCACCTGGCCAGTGATGACTTTAAAAGGGTCAAACACTAAATGCCTTTGAGAATAAGGGGACTGGTGAAAGGAGAATGTAGAGCAAAATGGGCTTCTTTATTTCCACGGCTGCTCCATTATCATCAGGGTCAAGGCAAGGCAAGATTTCTATCCAAGCATTAAAAGTAAAAAGGCCAGTATGGTGGCTTATACTTATAATCCCAGCACTTTGGGAGACAGGTGGAAGAATTGCTTGAGTCCAGGTACTCAAGATCAGCCTGGGAAACATAGCAGGACCCAGTCTCTATAAAATAAATAAATAAATAAGTAGCCTGGCGCGGTGGCTCAAGTCTGTAATCCCAGCACTTTGGATGGCTGAGATGGGGGGATTCCCTGAGACCACGGTTCAAGAACAGCCTGGGTAACTTGAGGAAACCTCACCTTTACAATAAAAATCAAAAATTAGACAGGCGTGGTAGCTCGTGCCTGTAGTTCTGGTTACTTGGAAAGCTGAGGCAGAAGGATCGCCTGAGCCCAGCAAGTTGACGCTGAGGTGGCGGTGAGCATGCCACTGCACTCTAGCCTGGGCGATGGAGTGAGACTGCAACTCAAAATAAATAAATAGACAGATAGATAAATAGAAAGTAAATTTTGGCTCAGTTTCCACATTAGAGTTTTCATTTGTTTGTTTTGTTTCTTGCTCTGTGGTCCGTTCACTGCAGCCTTGAATTCTGGAGCTCAAGTGATCCTCCTGCCTCCTGTCTCAACCTCCTTCTGAGCAGCTGGGACTACAGGCATGAACCACCATGCCTTGCTCAAATCTTTTTTTTTGAGTTGGAGTCTCACTCTGTCACCCAGGCTAGAGTGCAGTGGCACACTCATGGCCACCGCGTCAACCTGTTGGGCTTCAGCAATCCTTCCACTTCAGCCTTCCAAATAGCCAGAACTACAGGTGCGCACTGCCACGCCCGGCTCATTTTTGATTTATTCGTAGAGACGAGGTCTCGCCAAGTAGCCCAGGCTGGTCTCAAACCCGTGGGCTCAGGCAATCCACATGCCTCGACCTCCCAAAGTGCTGGGATTACAGGCTGAACCACCAATCCCTGCCATGAAAGCATTTTTAAGTGACTATTTCCTGGCTGAATATAAATAAAGGAATATTAGTAATGATTATACGTTCAGTTGATTAGTAATGATTATATGTACAGTTGTTTAAAAACCAGGAATAACTGGTGAGGAACGACTGAGACTGTTTATAAGGCTTCCATTAAGCAAGAACTAGGCAAAACATTTTGGGAAAATACTGGTGGATAGCCAAAACAAAACAAAACAACATAACCAAAAAAAATAAGGAACTTTAAATTGCATTTTATCTGACTTATAGTAACACAATTTTTAAATCAATAGGCACACTCAAAAAAATGAAGCTCTACATATTAAATAACTCCACCATATTTTGCTTATTCAGAAAAAAAAATGTTTTATTTTAAAAGAATTGCCCTACTTAAAAGTGGCAATTCACATCTGTAAAGTGAAGAACTGATTGTACTTAGGTTGAGGGTTAATTATGTTGTTTCCTTCTACAAGTTGTTATATAAACTAACATACAAAAATAAAAATTTACTAGGTAAATAATATGTCCTGAAAAACCATAAACAATTTCAGGTTCAATTTCTTGATTCATTGTTGAGATTATGACTTAAATTTTTAAAAAGTTATTTAACTTTTTCTATCCCTTTTGTTTGCTCTTCATGAAATGTATTCACCATTTTATATTGTTATCACACTAAATTTAAATTTTATTTTAAATTTATTTTAAAAGTTATTATCCTTGAATGAAAACTCTTCATTCTGTGATAATTGAAAACAGTACCACTGGTATTAAACATATTACTACAACACTAGTTTGAAAATAATCCCTTCACTGAATCAAAATACCCAATATTAAATAGCCTTCAGCAATTACACAAAGGCTTAAAATAAGGTCAAAGGAAGATAAGCGTTAGGAAAAACTTAAAATAAAAACCAAAAATTTTTTCCAATCTCAAAAATTAAACAAAATCACTCATACCATTGTGTACAGTATTTTTCTTGCTTCCAAATGAAAAATTAAAAGGGTTATTTCTGTATTTAACAGCTCTTGACACATCAGAAGGCTGATGAAGGTGTTCATTACAAACAATTCTTTTATTCCTACAATTTGAATACTGAGAATGTTCCCAGTTTGTAGCACTACCGATAGATAGATGTTGACCATAAATAATAATCCTTACAAAGTCTACAGTCATGAGAAAAACTTTCTAATCTTGAAAAACCTTCACTTTGCTGCAAGTAACAAGTATAAACAGAAGCTAACATTTAATGAGTGCTTATCTGCTAAGCACTGATCTTTACCCTTATTTTCTATCATAGTAATCTATAATTATTTTGCACATTGTCTTTCTCTTCTTCTAATCCAGAGGCTCCATGGGGACAGGAACTTTGTTTAATTCCCTATTGCATTCCAGCACCTAGTATGCTTAACACATACTAGGCCCTAAATTAATATTTGTTGCATATATTAATATTCAAAATGTTTAAAATGGTCATGACGTAGAGGGTTAGGAAAATGTAACCAAAAACAGAATGTATTACATTTAGTAGAATTAAAATTATTCAGTGAAACCTTTTAGTTTCTATGCATATAATGCATATATTTTATATGCCCCCATATAAAATATATTTCTTACTATAGTTAACCATTTTTAAAAGTCTTAAAATCACTGCTTTATGGGGATTATTTCATTTGTTCCTCAAAATAATCTTGTAGACAAATCATAACTTCCATTACACCATAATAGAACTGAGATTTCTAGAGGTGATATATGTTGTCCAAGGTCTATAAGTACAGATACCACTTCTACAGACGGCATATTGTACTAAGAAAATCTGAATCAATGAACTATTTCAAAAATCGTAATTATGACTTGCTTAATAAAGAAAACCATAAGCTTTGAGGCAGACAAGCCAGATGATACCTGGCTCTGCCACTAACCAGTTGTGTGGGCTTTGGCCAGTAATTTAACCTCTCTCAGTTCCGATTTCCCCATATATAAAACAGATATATTCATAAGATTTTTGTAAGTTTTAAATAAGTTACTATATGTAAATAGCCTAGATCAATAAGTAGAAGCTGTTGTGATTAAAATAATTACTCGTGTTTTGTTTTTTCCTAGTCCTGTAAATCACATTCGATATACTATGCTATAATTGGAATGTGTATAAAGTGTGAATCAGAAATTTATTGGATTAAACAGCAAAGCATGGGAACAGGGTAAAGTGACCTAGAGCCATTCAAGAGTTTCTGCCGGGGCTGGCAGAGAGAGATGCACAAGTTAAAATCAAGGAGTTGGTTCAGGTAACTATGGGAATCTAAGGAAATAACGCTGCTTAACCATGAGAACAAAGTCAAACTATTTCATCCTCCTCAAAAAATCACAGCACCATCCATCTTCTGCACCCTGGCTGGGGTCGAACCAAGGTGTTAGGAAACACACCTGGTCTGCTTCAGACCACGAGGCCCTGGGTACCTAGGGGCTAGGCACAGAGGTTCGGAGCAACTCACCCCGGAGACTCCGTTGATATTGCCCCAGAATCTCCTCCAGGGTAGAGTTCCCCGGGGACTTCGCCATGCACAGACTCTAGGCCCAGAGATGGGAGTTACGTGGGGGAAATGCCCAGCGTTCTCCCCTCCGAGAACAGGCCTACGACCCGGGCAGCGCCCGCCTGCTTCCTGCAGCTGCTGTCACAGCGGATCCAGGAACCCGGGACTGAGCTCCTGGGGGCTCTTCCCACCCACTGGACCTCCTGATGCGGCGTCGGGAGTTGTAGTCCACAGGCTCATGGTCCGCCACCTCGAAAACCCTGAGAGCCTTCCAGCTGGACTACAACTCCCAGAGGCCACCGCGCTCAGGCGCTGGCTTCGGCATTTCGGCTGCCAAAGCTTGGAGCCAAGAGACAGGTTTGGAGACGCCACCCTTTTCCTTCAGCCCAGCCTGGCTTATTCCCGCCTTCATCTCATCCTTCTGCTGGACCACCCAACAGACAGAAAGGGTCCACCGTAGGCCTGACGCGTCGAGATTTGCTAACATGCAGTTGATCCCTGAGGCTACTCAAGGACGCAAGTCACAAGATCTGAACCCTGTTTCGGTTGCGACATGTGTCAAAACGGTCAACTAAATCCTCAAGAACAAGAAGCGCGCAATCTTCCAAACGGCGTAGGTGGTAAAGACGGCCGGCACTACACTCCTACCATGCCCGGCAGCCCGACCTCCAGTTGGACTTGGCGCACTGCCCACTGGGAAGTGTAGTCCTTGTTGGCTGCGGTCCCAGCTAATGCAACGGTCCCAGCTCATTGTCCAAGCCCATCTTCGGGGCACGCCTGCGCAGTGGGCCGTGGACGAGCGTGCGGGCGAGACCCTCGCACAGCCCCTTTTCATTGTCTGTGCTTGGCGCTTGCGCAGTAAGAGATCGTTGGGCCTGGGCCGGAGGCGGAGATAGGACCGAGCTCCTCGCCCTTTCCCGAGGCGCCTGCGCACTGGGCGGCCGCTCTCTGCCGTTACCGCTATGTGTGGGGCGTGTGTGGAATAACGTTATTGCCCAGCGGAGCCGAGGCGCCCGGAGCTCGACCGCGGCGGCCGCGACGACAACAGCGGCGGCGGCG
>NW_007255815.1:325848-330971 GCF_000164805.1 Carlito syrichta | reverse complement strand
GGCGGGCGAGGAGCCTTGGGGACGCGCGGGGCGGGCGCGGGAGCCGTGGTGTCACGCACCGGCCGGGCGACTGCGCCCCGCGTGGGCTCCGGCTCCGTAGTAAACCTGGGGGGGTGGGAGGAGGGGGGTCTTCCCGTCGGCTTCATTGTCCTAAGATTCAAATGTAGGGTTTGGGCTTGGTGCTCTTCCATTTTATTCAAGGGGGGAAAAAATGTCAACAGCTGCCTCAAGGGGCGGGAAGACGTGGGATTTATATACTAAGTCATAGAATGTCTGGGGTTTCTCTGTTTTTGTTTTTTGATGTGTAGTAGAGTTTTATTTTTATTTTTGTGGGACATGTCAGGAAGACAGGGACTATGGCTGCTGGAGTCCAGGCGCTGTCAAGGTGATCAATATGCAGTTACTAGGTGTCGATGAAGGCTGGGCCGGGAAGGGACTGACAAGGAAGCTGTTGTTTTAGGGAAATGCACCGAATTATTTTTTCATTGGGTGGGGAACGCATTCCTGTTCCTAAGGGAATGGATTAGGATACATCTTTCCGTTTTTTGTTTTTTTGTTTTTTAAGCAAACAAAGCAAAAAAAATTAGGCCTGGTGAATTTCTGTTCCTGAAATTGTTACTCATTTTTATTCTCTTAATGAAAATTTAGACATTTGGGAGGAATTTGGTGAAGTAGATGATGCATTTGACCGAAAAATGCATCTTTTAAAATGATTTGATCCTTAAGTTTACAACGCTTGAAACCGTTTGCTGGAGTTTCTGCTTTAAAACAAGCAGAAGAAAGAATGAAGCAGGATAGGGAGGAGCAGGTTGAGGAATAATGTAGGAGAGGTTACTTCATTGATACAGTATCTAGATCTTCACGGAAACAACAGTGACTAGATATGCTTCAAAGACAGGAATTCAGCTCTGGATACAGTACGTTGATAAATAGCAAGTTATGTATTTTTCTGTCATTATTTTTTTTTCTTAAGGTAGAATTAGGGCCTCTTTTAGCTTTTCCTAACTTTGTAGATACTGCAGAAATTTGGAATTTCAAGATGGAAGAGTCTAAGCCTACTTAACAGAGACAGAGGGAGACACTAAAACTCAAAAAGTTAACTGATTGGTCTACCCAAGCCAAACTGGTAATGGAAGGAAAGCAGAGCCAAATAAGACTTAAGATCCATTCTGCAAAGTGATCTTTCCTGTGTCCCCAGCCCACCTGCCCTGTGAGAATTTATGGAAAGCGTCTCTGCATTCTCTTTGACTTATCTTTTACTGTCAAGGAACTTGATTCTTCTCATGATTGTATTAATCTAGTTCTTGTTTTTGTCATGTAAAAATAGTAAAGTCCCAGTTCTACTGAAATGGGGCTTTAGTTTTATGAAGTAACTTACTGCACAAGGAAAGTTGTCCTAACATATGCTTTTCATAAAAACAAACTGTTGGAATATTTTCCTTACTACTTAATAGTAACCATATTTTAATATTGTTTGAAATTCAATAGTATTTTATAATAGTATGATCAGCTCTGATCTGTGTTAAAAATAAAATTTCCACATGACAAAACCTTGCAGTTTATTTTTCTGTGATTAATGAATTATATATTACTTTCAGTTACTTTAAACTTAAACTAGAATTTACCTTTTGAGAAAAATTAACTCTATGTTATTAGGTTGATTTTTGCCATAAAGTGTTTTTTTGTTGTATTTTTTGTTGCCTTATAGTTTATTCTTTAATTTTAATATACTTTTTTTTGGAATTTATTATTTCCCTTTAACTTCAACTTGTAAAAAAAAATTATTACTAGATTTTGGCATGTGGAATTATATTCAATCATACTTTAAATGTATTTGTAAATTTCTTTGTATTTTTCAGTTATTTGTATGAAAATAATCAGCACATTCCCTGTCTTAGCATTAGAAACATTCTGCATATTAATGCAGATATCATGGTACTTTTCAAAATTCTGTGCTTAGTGATTTGCTTTATTTGTTCCAAGTATCAGTTTTTTTGCTCTCTTTAATCCACTGGAAAACAAGAACTAGAATTATTGTGAGCCATTGTGAGAGATAAAAATAATTTTAAAAATCTGTCTGGTAATTTGATTGATTAAACTGGATGTATAGCTTAGTTGATGTGATTTTTTAGCCAAAGTGAATGGCATAGCCAATGTGTATTACAGGTAAAGCCCACTTTCATGTCAAACAAAAGTGGAAAGAAACCAACAAAAAGCAAGGTTAAAAAAAAAAATCTTACAAAAATTACTTCCATACAAATAGGGATTGCACAAAGCATAGAAATGGAAAAGAATCCCAAGCATGTGTTGCCTGGGCTTGAAAAACAAATGAGACATAGCAGAAAATAAGTGATTATTTAAGTATATCAATAATTAATACATGATGTAGAAAATATTACCCTTTGGAACATGATATATATTGAATAAATGAGTAATACCTGCTATGCATTGAACACCTTCTAAGTGCCAGGCAGTGTGTATATATTTAATTTATGCCACAGTCTTCTAAGTTAAGGTATTATTTTACATATTTAAAGTTGAAACAGTTTCTATTTTGAATTAGGGTCTCACTCTGTTTGTCCAGGCTGGAGTGCAGTGGCATGATCACAGCTCACTGCAACTGCCAGCTCCTGGGCTCAATCAGTCCTCCTACATCAGCCTCCTGAGTAGTTAGGTCTGCAATCATGCACCACCATGCCTGGTTAATGTTTTTTAAAAATTGATTTGTAGAGATGAGGTCTTGTTATATTACTTTGACTGGTCTTGAACACGTGGGCTCAAGTGATTCTCCCACCAGCACCTTTCAGAGTGCTGGGATCATAGGTGTGAGCCACTGTTCTGGACCTGAAGTTGAAAATTTTGAGGCACCCAGCGAATAACTTTGCCTCAGTGTTACACATTACTAAGTGGTAGAACATGTAAAGGACTCTGATTTTTTGACTAAAGCTTAACTTCTTTCTACTCATCCTTTTTAGTAAGTTTAAAGAACATCATTTATTCTCTTACTCTCTGATTCATAAAAATTTTAGAATTGGTGGAAACTTCAAGTCAATTCGTACAATGTGTCACTCACTACTAATATCCCTGAGATATTACTGAATCCATCTTCTCCACAAGAGCTCTTCCCTGGACATAGGAAAGCCCTTTTTAACTTTCAGAAAGTTTAATAGAATCGTCTTACTTAAATTGAACTGGTGTCTGCTTTTCCATATAACTTCTTCCCCTGTTAGTTGCAATTCTGTTTTTAGGAATAAGATATAGTAAAGTTTTTCTCAATATATTAGGTTTGTGTTATTAGTTATAACACCTACAAGTTGATATGGTATGGTTTCCTTTACCGTTCTCATCTCTGTTAACTGAATTCAGTCATTTTTGTTAGTGCTATTCTTTTTGTTCTGATCAAGTTTCCATATTTTATTCTGCAGTTACAGTCTGAATAGAAATCATAGAGAAACTATTCCTTTCCTTTCCTCATTTCAAGCTATATTCTTCTTGTGTTCACAGGCTAAAATTATGTCAATGCTTTAACAATAGTACTGTCTACCAGTTTAAAGCAAAAAAGGGGGGGAGAAATGGCTTTCAAGGGAGAGAGATGGTTTTTCAAGTTACATGTATATAATGTAAATCCAAGAATTATTTTTTGATAATCTGAACTTCTGCTTTTCTAATGTTAAAATAGTCTTTATTAAATGATACTGTTAGTAGGTGGTAAGTTTCTTTTGGTACTGGACATGGGTTTTTGTTTTCTTTTACTGACCTTAATTAACTTATAATCAATCAATCCTTCCTCCCTCCTTTCCTCCTTCCTTCCCTCCCTCCCTCCCTCCTTTCCTCCTTCCTTCCTCATATTGATAACCTTATTATATTCATCTACTAACAATACTAAAGTCAATGTAATAAAAGCATTTTAAAAAAAAAAAACTGCCAGCCTTATGTTCTCATTCGTTTTTTGAAAAAATTGTCTGGAAATCACTGATGTAGTCAACATAAGTCAACATTTTTACATTTTCCTTGATCTCTCCCATTCTGTTTACATACATACATGATGTTTTTGAAGCAATATTTTACCTTACTCCCTATCAAGTTTCATCTCCTTGAATGTAACCATAGTTAAAACTTGAGACCTTCTTGAATCATGATTCTGTCATCCAAGGGATCAGCTTCCCTTCCTGGCTTTTTGACATTTATAAATTTAACAAGCCAAATCTCTGTGTCTTCATCCTGACCATGTACTGGATATAGCCAAGGACAAAGCCATGCATATTTATAAATAGAAGAAATGTTACGTAAATAAAATATGCTGGAGGGAAAAGGTGACACAAAGATAATGAAAACCATTCGGGTGACTTTGTTTTGTATTGTTTTTATGAAGGAGAAAACTACTGTATCCTCCAGTAGTAAAGAAATTGGAAGAAGCTTACAGTATGATGGGGATATGGATTATTATATAATTATATGAAGCCAAGTAAGGAGAGGCGCTATGAAGAAGAGTTAATCAGGGTAATGGAATAGTGAGTGATGAAGTACTGCTATTTTTTATTTATTTTCAAATGACTTCCAAATAGCTCATAAAATATTTTTAAAAGAAATAATGTAAAAAGTCCTTTCACCCCATACCTTATTTACTGAGTTACCACTTTCCCCAATCCAATAAATAATGACTTTTATTATTTCTTAGCTGTCTTCCAGTGAACGTTTTTCCCATTCAAGCAAATAGGTATATATAGTTTGTGTCCTCTCTTGACACACAAATAGCCTGTTTATACACTATTCCTCACTTTGAGGGCTCTTTTAGAGTGGTTAGATAATCCCTCTTTCTGAGAAAGTGCCTTTTAGCAGAGGCTTACATTAGGTAAGGAAGCAAGCCATGTAGTATCTGGGTGGAGTATTCTGCTCAGGTGCAATGGCTCTGAGGCAGGAATGAGATGAGTGAATTCAGAGAACAAAGAGGCCATTGTGGCTGGAAGTAAGTGAGCAAATGGTAGAGGAGGAAGAAAGGAGGTTGGGTAGAGATTTTATTGGTAGATTTTATTTAAGTGCTGTGAGAGTTCATTGGAGGATTTTGAGCAGGGGAATAACAAAATAATTGAGTTATATATATATATATTTTTTTTTTTTTTTTT
>NW_007255815.1:322641-325704 GCF_000164805.1 Carlito syrichta | reverse complement strand
CTCACCTCAGCCTCCCAAAGGCGCGGGATTATAGGCTGAGCCACCGAGCCCGGCTTTTGAGTTATATTTTTAAAGAATGGTTCTGGCTATTTTGTGGAGGGGAGCAACAGTAGGAACAGTGGAATGAGGTAAGTAATGATTGGAATAAGAAATGATTTTGACTAAGAGATATAATGGCTTAGACTAGAATGACAGCTGTAGTGATAGTGAAAGTTCTTGAGTTCTGCTTTTAAAGACCCAAACGTTTTAGACGTGTTATGTTTGAAATGTCGATCATCTCAGTGGGAATATCAAGTAGGCAGTTGGAGGAAGTCAAGAATAAGTCAGAAATTTAGAGGAAAGGTTTGGACTGAAGATAGTTAAATTTTAAGCATCATCAGTAGACTGAAAGAGATCATTTGGGTAGGGGGTTATATTAAGAAGTCCATGGATTGAGACCTGATACTCTCCAACATTGGAGACATAGCAAAAGAGAAGGAACCATCAAGAAGGATTGAAAAGAAGTGGCCAGTGAGGTATGAGGAAACTGGAAGAGTATGGTGTTCTAGAAACCAAGTAGAGGAAGTATTATTAGAGATAAGGGGTGATCAATCTCTTGCATCGCCTTTAGTTACCAAAATACTTAAGTAATCAGATAATATCCTCTTTCCTTGTGAACAGTCTCCGAGAAAATAATTTCATTATACCTCTCTTCATTCTGGTTTATCCACAGAAATGTTCACAATTATCCTTTCCTGGAAGCTACTAAATCTAAAGCCCTGAACAAAGTTTTGCTCCTAATTAGGCCACTGATGTTTCCTAAGTGGATAGGTATGGCTACTGCTGCAGCTTCTGAGGTCTAAACGGGAAAGGCAACTGCTATTCAGTGAAAGAATTTATCAGGAAGCTAGGAGTAGACCAACTAACTACCTTAGAGGTTTATTGTGATAACCAGATATAAAAAAACAAATGAAAGGTATAATTGCTGATAGAGACCTCCTTCCCTTATTGCCCCAAGTGTAGTACCAACTTGGTAGTGTTAGAATTGAAGAAACATTGGCTAGAGTGACAAATACAGTTTTTTGTTTTTTGTTTAACCCACAGGGCACAGTGGCTCAGGCCTGTAATCTTAGCACTTTGGGAGGCTGAGATGAGAGGGTTGCTTGAGCCCAGAAGTTTGAGACCAGCCTGGGCAACATAGTGAGATGCTGTCTCTTCAAAAATAAAATAGCCAAGTGTAGTAGTGCTCTTGTAGGCCCAGCTATGTGGGGGGTGAAATGGGAGAATGACTTGAGTTCAGGATGTCAGGACTGCAGAGAGCCACGATCGCACCACTGCACTCCAGCCTGGGCAACAGAGCGGACCCTGCCTCCAAAAAAAAGTAAAGTATAGTAGTAGGTTTTTAGTGCATTCTACCTCATAGGCAGTTTTACGCATCATTTTGTAATATTCTTGAGGTTAGAGAAAAAGGTTTGATGCTGGGAAGAGAAAAAGAACAACCAGGCTTTGAAATAATAGCTTTCTCCAGTCCAAAACTCACCCTTGAATTTTAACCAGTGTTTGAATAATGAGAGTTTAGGTAGAAAAAGGTAAGCAAGTGAACTAGCCCACTTCTTTCCCAGGCCTTTTTTTCCCAGGCCAGCAAGTATGACTTTTCTCTTTTAACTGACTTTTTTCTGGAAAGGTTTGTCACATGTTAACGTGGAATAGAAAAAACACAAATTCAAAACTTAGGTGTTTGGTTAGAGGTTTTGAACTTTAGGGAAGCAGCAGAAACTGATTTGAAGAAACAGGAGGTTAGGGGAAATGAATCAGCTTGATGATATAGGGATAAAATGTAAAGTACTTTTTTTTTTTAAATTGGAGTCTCACTCCATTGCTCAGGCTGGAGTGCTGTGGCACGCTCACGGCCACCCTAGTGTTGACCTGCTGGGCTCATGTGATCCTTCCACCTCAACCTTCCGGCTAATTTTTTTTTGGATGTATTTTAGAGATGAGGTCTCACCAAGTTGCCCAGGCTGATCTCGAACTCCTGGGCGCAGGCAATCCTCTTGCCTTGGCCTCCCAAAGTGCTGAGATTACAGACTCAGATTACTGCGCCTCGCCAACTTTTTTTGGTGAAAAAAATTGAATTGTACATAGAGGACATTCTGTGGTAAGCTTTTTAAGGCAATAGGACTATAACTTCAAAATATATAGGTATCTTTAGGACCTTATATAATATATTAATATATTTGCCATGGTTGCTTAATAAATATTTCTCGCTGGATAAATAATGCATTCAAACTGAAGTCTACCTTATTTTTTAATACTTTTTTCATATTACAAAGCTAATCCTTGTACATTTGCAGAAAATTTAGAAATTACCATTAGTTCAAGAAGAATATACTCTCACAATACCACTAGTCAGTAACATCACTGTTACATATTACTGTTTATTCTGGTTTAATCTGGTAACATTTTATCATAAAGTTAAACTTTCTGTCTAATTTTTTTTTTTTTTTTTTTTTATTAATTAATCAGTATTTTTATTATAGTTTTGTGGGGTACAGTTAAGGGTTAGGTGTACAATTACGTTTCATTCAAACACCCTGTTGATAAAAGGTGTTTTCCCAGCCCCAGACAGATATTTGCTACTGTTAATCCCCTCCCCCTCCCCCCCATAGTTTCCCAGTACCGTCAGTCATTTTGTTATAGTATTACATTGGATGTTCAAGGTCCATTATATGAGTGAGAACATGTGATATTCTGATCTTTGTTTCTGTGTGAGGTCACTCAGTATTATAGACTCTAGTTCCATCCAGGTTGCTGTGAAATTCATGATTTTGTTCTTTTTTATGGCTGCGTAGTATTCCATCGTGTATATGTACCACATTTTTTTAATCCAGTCCTCTTTTGATGGGCAGCATGGTTGTTTCCAGGTTCTTGCTATTGTGAACAATGCTGCGATAAACATACGTGTGCAGGTATCTTTTTTATAGAGTGATTTGTGTTCTTCAGGGTATATTCCCAGTAGGAGATTGCAGGTCATATGGAAGGTCATTTTTAGAGCTTTTAAGATCGCACACTGCTTTCCACAGAGGT
>NW_007255815.1:319061-322621 GCF_000164805.1 Carlito syrichta | reverse complement strand
CCAGCCCCATTTACTGAATAGGTTCTCTTCTCCCCACTGGTAGGTGGTGGGGGCTTTTCTGTCTAATGTTTAATGGTGGTATAGGAATTCATCTTATCAAACTTGTAATTTACTTATAGACAGTTTATAACAATTATGAGTATTTTTAAAATTGTAAACAACACTGCAGTGGACATTTCTAACTCTAAATTTCTGTGCAAATCAATGTTTTTCTTTTCTCTTTTTTTTGAGTCAGGGTCTCATTCTGTTGTCCTGCCTGGAGTGTAATGACACAGTCATGGCTCACCACATCCTTCACCTCTTAGACTCAGGTTATATCCTTCTGCCTTAGCCTCCCAAGTACTTGAGACTACAGGCACTTGTCACCACACCCAGATAATTTATTTTATTTTATTTTGTAGAGATGAGGTCTTGCTATGTTGCCCAGGCTTCGGCCTCCCAGAGTGCTGGGATTACAGGCATGAGTCACTGTGCCTGGACTAAATCAGTGTTTTTCCTTGATTTCAAGAAATTGTATCAAAAATATAGTGTAGACACAAATGCAGAATTCTAAAACCTCTTCTAATTTTTAAATATATACTTCTCTCAGTGGTATATTAAATTGTGTTTCTTCAACCCTTTATCAGTGCTGAATGTTACATATCTTTTTAAAAATTTTGCTACCTTAATAAACAAAAAACCTTATTTAAATTTCTCTTACCAGTAACACTTAAGAACCTTTTAAAAATAGGCTTATTGGCCTTTGTATTGGTAATCTGAATTGCTTGTGTGTGTGCCCTTTGCCCATTTTTTCTAAAAGAACGTTCATCGTTATATTCACTTGTAACAACTTCTGGGTCATGCTTTTGTGGCACACTCTGCAGTCCTTACTTATAACAACTTCTGTGTGGTAGACATTGAGAAACTTTTTCCCAGATTGTCATTTGCTTTGTAAATTTGTTATTTTTACCCAACAAAGATTTTAACATACATAGCCACATTTCTCATTTTCTTTTTCTTATGAAGTAATCCCATGGCATAGAATTTTATTAAATTCATATGTATATTTTTTTCTTATATTTATGATTTGAATTCTTTTGTACAAATGTGTTAATTTATCCAAAATATATTTAGGCATATATAACCAATTTCTCAGTATCATTTATTGCATAACTATTCATTCTCTGTCACTGATTAAAATGTCTTCTTAGTGTTTTTCTGGGTTTATTTCTGGATTTTTTATTTTATTCCATCCACCTGTCTGCCTTTTACTGCTGTATTACTGCCACGTTTTTATAACATAGGTTAACAGTATCTGTTTACAAGCGGGCAGACTATTCCCTCTATATACACTGGTTTTATGGAATTTATCTAGTTATTCTTGTATGCTTAATTTTACAGATGTGTTTTATAATTATTTTGTCAAAGTCATTTTGAAGAAATTCTTTTGGGGTTTTGACTGAGACGGCGCCTAGTTTCTTGATTTATTTATAGCCCAAAAGATGACAGGAGGACTCTGGAACATGTTTGGGTCTTATTAGTTTTGTGCTTTTTTTTTTTTTTTTAAATTGAAGTCTCACTCTGTCACCCAGGCTGGTGCAGCAGCACACTCATGGCCACCACAGCCTCGACTTGCTGGACTCAGGTGATCCTTCCGCCTCAGCTTTCCAAGTAGCTGGAATTACAGGCACACGTCACCACACCCAGCTAATTTCTTGATTTATTGTACAGATGAGGTCTCGCCATGTTGCCCAAGCTGGTCTTGAACCTGTGGGCTCAGACAATCCTTTCACGTTGGCCTCTCAAAGTTCTGGGATTATAGGCATGAGCCACTGCGTCTGGCTTTATTAGTTTTTGGTAATGTTTTTAGGTATATTCAAGTTCTACTTCTTTTTGAGTCTATTGTGTCATTTTCATTTTCCTAGAAGATTATTCACTTAATTGAGATTTTCAGTTTAGAAGCACACATAATTTATAATTGCTTTATAAATTTTAAAAAATGTATCCTTTTATTGCAAAACTAAATATATGTGAATGAGGAGAAAGCCAGGGGTTTATAGTACTTTTAAAAAAAATAAACCTTTTTTTAAAGTTTTTTATTTTCTTTTTAAATCTTCAGTGCTTTACTAGTTTGTTTCTGTACTAGTTTGTTGACAAATAAGTTTTTTTTTTTCCTGTTGAGTAGAAAGCATCTAAGAATAAGGCTATGAAAGTTATCAGTACAACTTTGGCACATTCCTGAGATTTTATGGTGTTCTCAGAGTTTTCACTTTCTGAACTCTTTGTTATTTCATTCCCTCTTTTCACTAGTGTTAATTTGGAAGATAGTAAGTTTTTGAGGGTTAATGTTTTTTCTTTTTGTAATACATGGGCTGTGTTTATGGGGGGATTATTGTTTCAGATTTTTTAAAAATGAAATTTCTATTTTAACAGGATTGTTAAAATAATTTCAGAGTGATAATTCATATACCCGCCATTTTGACTCTACCACTAATGTTATATTAGTTTTATCACATATCTAGCCAATTATCCATCATCCTAATCATCACTCTACCTTATATTTTGATGCATGTCAAAGTAAATTGCAGATATTAATATTCATGTATGTATTTAAGAAAAGTGCTCTTAAATTATTTGAGGCTAATTTTATTTCAGTTTTAAGCTTTCTGAACTTGCTGTTGAACTGTTTTACAACCAACCACTGTTATATTAATCAGAGTTAAAAAAAATAAAATGTACAGTTTTCTGCTCCATTAGTATTGGTGAACTCTGTTTCTTTAAATAGCTAGGGGACAAAATTGACACTGATGACATTGTGTTATCCCTTCTTCTGGGGCCAGAGGCATTCTGGGATGTGTGTGTGTGGGTGTCTGCAGTGTGTGTCTACTGTTTTTTTTTCTTTATAAAGTATGATTTACTAAAAAGACAGAAAGGCTTCCACAGTGGGAGGGGACCTGAAAGAGGTTGTCTATGTCTACTTTTAAAGAGGAATGAGTTTTGTTTTTCTAACCTGAAGAACTTTTTTTTTTAACTTGGGGTCTCACTCTTTTGCCCAGGCTAGAGTGCAGTGGCACCATCATAGCTCACTACAGCCTCTGCCTCCTGGGCTCAGGTAGTCTTTCCACCTCAGATTGCCAGGTAGCTGGGTCTATAGGTGCGTGCCACCAGATTCGACTAATTTTTAAAAAATTTTTTGTAGAGATATGAGCTCTTGCTATGTTGCTTAGGCTGGTCTCAAACTCCTGAGCTCTATGCCCATCTGGCAAGAACTTTTAATGTCTGCATAATTTATGGAAAAGTATAGCTTGTTTTTTTCTTAGGTATTTTTTTAAAGCATTTTATAAAATGTTTTTGTTGAAGAAAAACGTCGTTAGCCTTTTCTATCAAATTTAAATCTTCTTTTGAAAATATATGATAAACTCATATATAGAATATGTGGCTTGATATTTGAAATATCATCCTCACTTATTTTTATGTGAAGTGGTTTTTTTTTGTTTTCCAGCTTTAATGCTATTTCAGGTTTAAGTTGTAAATTTTTTTTTTTTTTAAGTTGGAGTCTCACTCTGTCGCCCAGACTGGAG
>NW_007255815.1:228394-318943 GCF_000164805.1 Carlito syrichta | reverse complement strand
GGGTCCCGAACCCGCGGGCTCAGGCAATCCACTCACCTCAGCCTCCCAAAGTGCAGGATTACAGGCTGAGCCACCGAGCCTGGCTTAAGTTGTAAATTACATTTTTTCTGGATACATATTGCTTTAATTGCTTTTTAAAAAGAATCCATAATATATATAGCAGATGACAAAGGTAAAATTTAGAGCACTCGTTCCAAAATAATTATGAGTATTTGAAAGCAGTTTTCCCAATAGTGAATTTGTTCACATGAGCATAGAACAAGTATCTTGGTAGGTATCCAAAAAAAGCACAGCTGTGGATTTATTTTTTTGGAGTAACTGCACAAATGAGGGTGGAGATTTGAAATAAATAACATTTTCCCAAGAGCATATTTCATTAACTGTCCCAGATCAAGCTAATTATACAGCAGAGCCGAGTTTTTGAATATGTTCTAAGTATATGTCACTTTCTCAGAGATACTGCCTGGACCCAGCCTAAAAAAGCACCACCCTGATTATTCTGTTTTCTTTGTTTTTCATGTTTCTTCCTTCCCACTTTCACTGAAGTGGTTTTACTTATTTATTTAGCTATTTGTCTGTTTTTACTTCTTTGAGACTAGGAACTTTTAAAATTCTTGATCTCTACTCTCTCCCTAGTATTTTATAATGCTTGGTACTCGTGAATGAAGAAAAGATGGATTATTTTTTAGTACTCTGTAAGAGGGAGTCTTCCTGTGTAATCAGTGAATAGTGTTTATGTCAGTTTTCTAGAGTTTGCATAATATTTGTAGTTAAAAATGATTATATATATTTATGAAATTCTTTAGAACAGTATTACATAGTAGGTAGTCAATAAATGCTACCTATTATACATAAAAACAATTTGTTTTTATAACACATGATCTCTATTTTATTTGATCCTGAGTTATTATAACATATATTTGCTCCTTATTTGATCACAAGTCCCTGGCTGAAATGCCACCCTAATTCTTTCTTTTACTTCATAAATACAGGGCATCAAAAGACAGAGACTTTTAGTGTTGAGGATATTTTCTTTTAGGGATTTAGTTGGAGAGGCAGGGAATATGAAATAGGATTCCTGAATTTAAACATTTGTTTAAAATTTTTTCACTCATCTTTTAGGTACTTGGTATGATGGGGTAAAAAGACATGGTCCAAGTTATAAAAGCCTATATAACAGATGGTGCAGTGCTTTAGTGTGTTCATTTTAGTTTATAAGCTTTACTGCTGATTCAAATACTTAAAAGGTGAAGTTTATCACTTTCCCCCTTTATTTAAATTTTCACTAATTTTGTTAGGAAAACCACATGTTCTTTCTCCTACTATTTATTCATTTAGGAAGCAAAGCTAGGCCCTGGGCCAAGCCCATGAAGATCATTGTCACCCTTTCTTGCCTCTGAATACCAAAAAGAAAAGTTGTTGCATAGATGTATAAGTAGATAATATTTTATTAATATGAGAAATGCACAGATTAAAACATTTTCCACTGTGTAGACTGATAGTCCTAACAAGAGGCTAGTCATTTCCTTCTTTGTAATTGCAAGAGATGTGGGGTCAGAGGAGGTTTATTCTCTGTAAAGCCAACTGATGATGATTCAGCAAGTCCGTTGCCCAAGCATAAGGATACATTGCCCTTAACATGTGTTTTGGCTCAAGTGACTGCATACACTGATTATCATTTATATAATAGTTTTTTTTCTCTCTCTCTCTCCAGCTTAATAACCTGAGCAAACTTTTTTTTTTCCCTGTGGATTGTGTGATGCACTATTTAGTAGTTCTGTTGTAGTGTTATCATATATAAAGTGCACTATTTATTGTTGGCTATCTGTCAACTCTAGTATTATAGTAATTAAGAGCACTCAGACCTCTCTTGCATCATTTCTCAATTTGAATTATATGTGAATGGAAGCAACATTTTTTTTTTGGTATAAATAAACAAAAGCAGTAAAATATATGTAATTTTGAAAGCACAGAGTAATAATAGAAGATCTGTTTTTCATTTCTGGGCCGATTTTTAATGATAACATCTCTAATGTCCCCATCCAAATCTGGAGTAATGACAACTTCCTGTTTGTTCCAGTATCATTTCAGGCTTATCTCTGTCATGGCATCTGCTTACTGCATTCCCTACAGAACTGTGCTCCTTGAGGCAAGAGTTTTTGTTGTTGTTTTTTTTTAAAAGCAGGATTTATTGAGAGGATAGAAAAGCTCCCACAGTGGGAGGGGACCTGATGGGGTTGCCTGAGGCAAGAGTTTTTTTTATTTGTCTTTGCCCACCCTAGAGCAGGGTCACCAACCCACAGACCATGGACTGGTAGTGGTCTGTGTGACCTCTTAGGAACACAGCTGGAGGTGAGCGGCAGGAGCACAAACTCTACTGTGAACTGCGCATGCAAGGGATCTAGGTTGCATGCTTCTTATGAGAATTTAATGCCACCACTTATCTGCACAATAAATGTAGTGCGCTTGAATCATCCAAAAACAACCCCATTCCCCCAGCCCCGTGGAAAAACTGTCTTCCAGGAACCTGGTCCCTGATGCCAAAAAGTTTGGGTACTGCCGCCCTAAGTATATGGATTTGGTAGCCTTTTCACTATGTGTTTATTGAAAGAAGGGGGGAAGACACAGTTTTGAGTTATTTCAAGGACAGAGTTTTCTAGCCTTCAAAGAGCTCACCAACTTGAAATATCATATAGTTGTAATACATTATTTTTAATGCTAAAAATTATAGTTTAAATTATAGCATAATAAATATTTGAACAAAGTTTAGTGGGACCACAGAGAAAAGAGTGGCTAACTCTGCCTTGGGAAAATTGGGAAAGACTTAACAGAAAGGAAAATCTGGCAGTTTTGCACTTTCTCATACTCTGGAATTTCTTAAATGCTGAAGTTATTAAGCACAGAAGATAGAGACCAATATAACTGTATGACATCTAGATTCAGTTATTACTGTTAGAAAAGACAGGATTACTGGTATGGAAAGATGAAAGAGATTGAGATTTGCTTAAGTTATTAACCACTAAGCAAAGAAAATTATATTCATTTCTCAATAATAGGTTGGATATATGTAGCTCTTAAGTGAAATTTTCTTTATTTCTATATTTGTAATGAAAGATTTTACCTCCTCTCACATACATATTTAGAGTTTTGTTGATTTTTCAGAAATTATATATGAAACTCTTTGGACTGAATCTAAATCTAACAAACCTAAGTTATATGCATATTAATTATGTGCAATGGTCAGTGGGTCAGCATATACCATGTGTTCTAATTCCTGAAACTTGACTCGTAAGTTTTTGGGCAATTTTTAAATTTTATTTTAGTCTTCATTAAATGCTTCATTAGATAAAATTTTTCTATTAGATAATAATACCATGGATGTATCAAATTCCTTCTTTGAATTCAAAGAACTCCAATCTTCGTTTTTAGTTTGAGCTTTAATTTGGAAAGGTGATGCTTCCTTTTACAATAGTGTCTCACCGCCGGGCTTGGTGGCTCAGCCTGTAATCCCGCGCCTTGGGAGGCTGAGGTGAGTGGATTGCCTGAGTCTGAGGGTTTGAGACCCGCCTGGGCAGCTTGGCGAGACCTCATCTCTACAATAAAATAAAAAATTAGCCGGGCATGGTGGCACGTGCTTGTAGTTCCAGCTACTTGGAAGGTTGAGGCGAAAGGATCGCCGGAGCCCAGCAGGTAGAGGCTGCAGTGGCTGGGAGCGGCCACTGCACTCCAGTCTGGGCGACAGAGTGAGACTCCAACTCAAAAAAAAAAAAACCAATAGTGTCTCACTTCTAGAATTCTGCCAACTAACTAAAAAATCCAAAATGAAACTGACTAAAACCTTCAGAGTGATAAAATTTATGTTTCAAAGCCTACAAGTGAGAACACATATATGTAGTTTATACATAGGAGCTCTCATTCAGATTGTATTTATTCATTTTAAGACTGCTGACAATATTCTCATTTATTTTTAAGGCCTTGCAGGAGAGAGTAGGGCTGTTGCAATGAAAAATAACTACTAATAAGAAAGGAGAAAACAGGAAAACCATAAAGAAGATGAGTACAGGGTCTCAAAAAAGAAGAACCAGATAGTGTTAGTATAGAAACATTAATATTCCAAGTTAAATTATGTGGAAATAATTATTTTACATAATAGTTTATTAATTGTTATGATAGTAATCATGAACTAATATTTAACTCACCTAATAATGAGTTAAATATTTTGCACTTTATGTAAAGGTAGGTAAATGTGTAATATATTTTAGAATATTTTATTCAAATGGTATTGATACTTTAAGGCAGGGGATGGCCTTATTCTGTACAGGCACAGAGAGTAAATATTTTAGGCTCTGTGAGCCACATGTTCTCCATCACAGCTTTTCAACTCTGCTATTGTAATGTGAAAGCCATATCTATATTCCATCAAAACTTTATTTTCAAAAATAGAAAGCTATATTTAGCCAGTCTCTGCTTTAAGGGAAAAGCTCTCAGTTCTCTGGGAAACTTGAGTATCCAAATGAGTCGTTATAAGGCAGGCAGAGACAAATTCAAAACTAAACAAAATAAGGTTTTACTATGTCTCCAATTTAAAAACAGAAATCAAGACAGAGATAAGACTGAGTAGCTTTTTAGAAAAAATTATTTTAAAAATTGTGGTAAAATATATGTAACACGAAATTTATCATCTTAAACATTTCTGGGTATACAACTCATACAATTCATTTTTAGTATACAATATGCTTCAAGTATATTCACAAGGTATATAACCAGTATCACTATAGATCTAGAAGTTTTTCATCATCCCAAAAAACTGTATACCTTTTAAACAATAGTTCCCTATCCCCCCTCACCCCATTCACTTTCTGTCTCTATGAATTTGCTTATGTTAGGTGCCTCATAAAAATGGAATCGTGTGCTTTTTTTCATGTAGCCTAATGTTTTCACTGTTCAGCCATGTTGCAACCTGTATCAGGATTTCATTTTTTTTTAAATGGCTGAATAGTGTTCCGTTGTATGAATATACCATATTTTGCTTATTTGTTCATCTGTTGAGGGATGCCTAGGTTGTTTTCACCTTTTGGCTATTGTGAATAATACTGTTACAAACATTGCTATACCAATATCTGAGTTTGTGCTTTCAGTTCTTTTGAGTATATACCAAAAACTTGCTGGATCATAAGGAAAGTCTGTTTAAGTTTTTGAGAAACCACAGAGGCTGTACCATTTTACATCCCCGCCAGTAATCAACAAGGATTCTAGTTTCTCCACATCCTCTTCAACACTGGTCATTTTCATCTTTATTTTTTTGATAGTAGTCATCTGAATGGGTGTAAAATGGTATCTCATTGTGGTTTTGATTTGTGTTTCCCTAGTGATTAATATTCTGGGTATTAATTCTTATCAGATAATTGATTTACAAATATTCTCCCATTCTGTGAATTATCTTTTTACTTTCTTTATATTGTCCTTTGATGTATAAAAATTTTAATTTTGAGAATGTTTGCTTTGGTTTTTTTCTCTGCACTTTGGTATTATCTTTAAGAAATCATTGCCAAATACAAAGTCATGATATTTTTCTCTGATTTTTTTTTTCTAAGAATTGTATGTAGTTTTAGCTCTTACATTTAGCTATGTGATCCAATTTGAGTTAACTTTTATATGGGTCCAGCTTCAGTCTTTTGCATGTAGATATGTAGTATTCCCAACACTGTTTGTTGAAAAGATTGTCCTTTCCTCATCAAGTAGTATTGGCTTCATTGTTGAAAATCAATAGACTGTATAAATGAATGTTTCTGTTCTGTTGTATTAGTATATATATCTGTCCTTATAATGGTACCACACTGTTTTGATTATTGTAGCTTTGTAGGAAGGCTTGAAATCAGGATATATGAGTTCTTCAACTCTGCTTTTTTTCAGTATTGTTTTCACTATTCATGCTCCCTTGAGATTCCAAATGAATATTAAGATGGAGTTTTCCATTTATGTAAACAACACTGTTGAAATATTGATAGGGACTGCATTAAATCTGTAGATTTCTTTGGGTAGTTATGTCTTCTGTAGTCCATTTGTACTACTATCTGAAAATATCACGGACTGAGTAACTTATAAAGGACAGAATTATTATTATTATTGTTATTATTATTATTATTATTTCTCAGTTCTTGAGTCTGGGAAGTACCAAATCAAAGTACTGGCAGATTTATTTGTCTGATGAGAGCTGCTGTCTCTTTACAAAATGACATCTTATTACTATCCTTTGGAGGGGAGGAACACTGAGTCCTCGCAGGGCAAAAAGTGGAAGGACAAAGGAGCCAAAAGCTATAGGAAGCCTCTTATATAAGGGCCTTAATCTAACTGTTGATAAGAGAGGATCTCTTATGGCCTAATCACCTCTGAAAGACCCCAACCCTTATTTTTTACTTTATTATTATTTTTTTAATAATTCTTCTTATGTGAGATTTCATTTATAAAAAATTGTTTTTATATATTTTAAAGATGTGGGGTGCAATTCAGGATTAGGTGCATAAGTGAACCTCCTGTGGGCTCTCACTTCGCCTGGTTTGCAATCAGGTACCCTTGTTGATGTTAAGAGCCCTGCACCCCTCCCTTGGCAGTGTCCTGCTACTTCCAATCCCTTTCTTGTAGTCGTATGATAAATGTTCAGCATCCATTTATGAGTGAGTACATGTGGTACTTAGTTCTTTGTTTCTGTGACAGATCACTGAGTATGAGGCCCTACCTCTTAATACTATCATGTTGACATTATCTGTTTTGGAGGAGACATATTCAAATCGTACCGTCATCTGAATAATAAGACTTTCAATTCATGAAGACAATGTCTTTCCATTTACTTATGGCTCCTTTAATTTCTTTCAGCAGTATTTTATATTTTTCAGTATACAACTCTTAGTCCATCTTAGATATATTTATTCTAAGTGTTTTATTCTTTTAATGCTTTATAAATTGATTTTTTTCTTTCCTTTATGACTTGTTCATTGTTAATAGGTAGATTTACTTATTTATTTCCAATCTGGTTGTCTTTAATTTTTCTTTCTTGACTAATTACTCTGGCTAGGAAATCTAGCACTATTAGTAGAAGTAAAAGCAGACCTTCTTGTCTGGTTCCTGACTTTATGGAAAACGTTTTTAGTCAGCGTTTTGAGTATGATGTTAACTGTGGGATTTTCATACTTACCCGTTATACATAGCCTCTGTCATGGTGGAGGAAGTTCTTTTCTATTTCTAGTTTATTGAGTAAATTCTTTAATCATGAAAGAGTTTTGAATATTGTTTAATGCAGTTGAGATGATTTTTTTCCCCCACTTCATTCTGTTAATAGGGTATATTACAGTGATCTGTTTTCACATGGTGAACCACTCTTTGTTCCTGGAATAAGTCCCACTTGATCATGATATATATTCCTTTTAATATGCTGCTGAGACCAGGCGCAGTGACTCAAGCTGGTTATCCTTGCACTTTGGGAGGCCGAGGCGAGGGGATTGCCTGAGCCCACAGGTTTGAGAACAGCCTGGGCAACTTGGTGAGACTTCATCTCTACAATAAATCAAAAAATTAGCCAGGTGTGGTAGCACACGCCTGTAGTTCTGGCTACTTGGAAGACTGAGGCAGAAGGATCACCTGAGCCTAGTAGGTCAACGTTGGAGTGGCCGTAAGCATGCCATTGCACTCCAGCCTGAGCAACGGAGTGAGATTCTGACTCAAAAAAAAAAAAAAAAAAAGCTGCTGAATTTGACTTGCTAGTATTTTGTTGAAGGTTTTTGAACACTATTTGTAAGGGATATTGGTCTGTAATTTTCTTTTTTGTGTGATTATTGGTATGTATGCTTTTGATATCAGGGAAATACTGACGTTCTAGAGTTAGGATGCATTTCTTTCTTTTGAACTGTTTGGAAGACTTTGAAAAGTTTATATTCATTCTTCTTTTAACATTTTGTGGATTTCACCAGTGAAACCATCTGATCCAAGACTTTTCTTTGTTGGGATATTTGGGTTACGGATTCCATCTCTCTACTTGTTATAATCTATTACAGTTTTCTGTATCCTCGTGATTCAGCCTTTGTATGTTGCACATGTTTCTAGGAATTTGTTCATTTCATCTAGGCTATCTAGTTTTTGGCTTATACCTGTTCATAGTTTTAGTTATAATTCTTTCATTTTTGTAAAATCAGTAGTGATGTCATCACTTTTATTTTTTATTTTAGTAATTTGAACCTTCACTCTTTTATAAGTAAGTCTAGCTAAAGGTTTGTTATATTTGTTGATCTTTAGAGAACTGACTTTCGTTTTCATTGATTTTTTTTTTCTGTTGTTTTTCTAGTCACTTTTATTTATCTTCATCATAATCTTTATTATTTCCTTCTTTTAACTAGCTTTGGGTTTACTTTGCTCTTTTTCTAGTTTATTAAGGTGGACAGAGAGGGTATTGATTTGAGGTCTCCTTTTTAATGTGTGCATTGACAAATAATTTTTCCTCTTTATGCTTATTGTTTTATTGCAAATTGACAAATAATTAAATGTGTTTATAGGATACAATGTAATATTTCAATACACATATAGTATATACTGCAGGTTGATCAATCAGGCTAGTAGCATATCTAATCACCTCAAAATTTAGCATTTCTTTGAAGTGAGAAAGGAATGGATTTAAAATCCTCTCTTTTGGCTATTTTATAATGTATAATACATTGTTATTAACTGTAGTAACTGTGTTGTGCAATAGAAGACAGGATTTATTCCTCCTATTTAACTGTTGACCAACATCTCCACCTTCTTGGTCCACCTTTACCACCACTCCTCTGGTAATCACCATTCTACTCTAGTTCCGTGCATTTAACTTTTCGAGGATTGCCTGAGCCCGCGAGCTCGAGACTAGCCTTGGCAACTTGGTGATACCTTGTCTCTAGAATAAGTCAAAAAATTAGGCCAGTCACAGTGTCTCAAGCCTTTAATTCCAGCACTTCGGGAGGCTGAGGTGAGAGGATTACCTGAGCCCATGGGCTCTAGACTAACCTTGGCAACATGGTGAGACCTTGTCTCTACAATAAATCAAAAAATTAGCCGGAAGTGGTAGCGCGTGCTTGTAGTTTCCACTACTCAGTAGACTGAGGCGGAAGAATTGCTGGCGCCCAGCAGGTCAACGCTGGGGTGACTGAGTGTACCACTGCACCCCATCCTGGGCTATGAAGTGAGACTCCAACTCAAAAAAATCCCCCCAAAACACCATTCATCTGTTAATAGATACTTAGGCTATTTCCATGTTTGGGCTATTGTGAATTATACTGTCACGAACATATAAGTGCATAAATCTATTCAATGAACTGGTTTCAACTCCCTTGGGTATATACCCAGTAGTGGGATTACTGGATTATATGGTAATTCTGTTTTTAGTGTTTTGAAGAACCTCCATGCTGTTCTTTTTTTTCTTTCCAGGTTTTTTTATTTTTATTTTTATTTATTTATTTTTTAAAGATGTGGGGTACAATTCAGGATTAGGTATGCAAATGGTCATTGTAAAGGTAAAGTTTGGACCTCCCTTTGGTCCCCACTTTGCCTGGTTTGAGATCAGGTACCCTTATTGATGTTGTTTTCCCCGCCCCCACCCCAGCCCCTGCAGTATCCTGTTACTGCCGATTCCTTTCTTATAATATTATGGTAAATATTCAGGGTTCACTTATGAGTATGAACACGTGGTACTCTGTTCTTTGTTTCTGTGGTAGATCACTGATTATTATAGACTCTAAATCCATCCAAGTTGCTGCAAAGTCCTTATGTTTGTTCTTCTTTATGGCAGTGTAATATCCAGCCATGTATATGTGTCACATTTTTTTTTATCCATTTCAGCTTTGATGGGCAGCACAGTTGATTCCATGATTTTGCTATTGTGAATAGTACTGCAGTAAACATGCATGTGCAGGTATCTTTTTTGTAGAATGATTTGAGTTCTTCCAGGTATATTCCCAGTAGGAGGATTGCTGGGTCATATGGAAGGTCAAAGTCTAGTTCTTTTAGAAATTGTCGCTCTGTTTTCCAAAGTGGTTGCATTAGTTTGCATTCCCACCAGCAGTGTAGAAGCATTCCTTTTGCTCAGCATCCTTGCCAGCTTCTGTTGTTTGTTTTATTAATGATGGCCATTCTTACAGGGGTTAGGTGGTATCTCAGTGTGGTTTTGATTTGCATTTCTCTGATGATTAGTGAGGCTGAGCACTGAGAATTGTCTATTCGTGTCTTTTGCCCGCTTTTGAAAGGGGCAGTTTGTTTTTTTCCTTTAGGCACTTTTGAGTTCCTTGTAGATCCTGGATGTTAGGCCTTTGTCAGATATACGCAATATCCATTAAATTACCAACATCATTCTTCTCAGACCTTGAAATGGCAGTACAGAAATTCATATGGAAATATAAATGACCATGAATAGCCAAAACAATCCTCAGTAAAAGAAAACAAAAAGAAATATACTTCCAGATTTTAAACTTTACCATAAGGCTGCAATAATCAAAACAGTCTGGTATTGGTACCAGAACAGCATATGGACCAATGGAATGGGATAGAGATTCCAGAAGCAAAATCTCAATTTCTCAACCAACTCATCTTCTTCAAAGCCTCCACCAACAACCACTGGAGAGAGGAGAACCTATTCAATAAATGGTGCTGGGAAAACTGGCTGATGACATGCAGAAAATTGAAACAGGACCCTTACCTAGCACCATACACAAAATCAACTCTAAATGGATCAAAGACCTAAACGTAGGACCTCAAACTATAAGAAACTTAGAAAATGCAGGAGACACCCTTATGGAAATTGGAACTGGCAACCAATTCCTGATCAGACAAGTGGGACTTCAGCAAACTGAAAAGCTTCTGCAAATCAAAAGAAACCATCAAGAGAGTGGGGATTAACCAGGCAGGCATGGTAGGGCGTGCCAGTAGTTCAGCTACTTGGAAGGCTGAGGCGGAAGGATTGCAGGAACCCAGCAGGTCATTGCTGGGGTGGCCTTGAGTGTGCTATGGCACTCTAGCCTGGGCAACTCCAGCCTGGGAAACGGAGTGAGACTCCAACTCAGAGAGAGAGAGAGAGAGAGAGAGAGAGAACAGTCCATACTGTTTTGCAAAATGAGAACAGTCCATACTGTTCTGCAAAATGGCTATACTAATTTTCAATACCTCCATATCCTCACCAACACTTGCCTTTTGTCTTTTTTTATAATAGCCAGTTTGAGAGGTGTGAATTGGTAACTAATTGTGTTTTAATTTTTTTCTCTGAAATTAGAGATGTTAACCATTTTTTCTTATATCTGTTGGCCATTATTTATATGTCTTTTGAGAAAAGTCTATTCAGGTCATTGGCTCATTTTAAAAATAAGGGTTTTTTTTCTTGTAATTGAGTAGTTTGAATTTCTTGTATATTTTGAAAATTCGTTCCCTATTTTATGTATGATTTGCAGATATTTTCTTCCAGTTTGTGGGTTGTCTCTTCACTTATTGCTTTCTTTGCTATGCAGAAATGTTTCCGTTTGATGAACTCCCACTTATATATTTTTGCTTTTGTTGCCTGTGCTTTTGAGGTCATATCCAAGAAATCACTACAATATCTGTGTCATGGATCTTCTGCTAGTAGTTTTATAGTTTTGGGTATTATATTTAAGTATTTAATCCATTTTGAATTGATGCTTGTATGGGGGGGCGATGAGGATCCATGTTCTTTCTTCTGTATGTGGACATCCAGTTTTCCAGACATGGTTTATTGAAGTGACTATCTTTGCTCATGGTGTGTTCTTGGCACCTTTCTTGAAAATCAGTTGACCATAGATGTTAGGGTTTATTTTTGGACTCTCTATCCTGTTCCTTGGTTGATGTGTCTTTTTTTGCCAACTCTTACTATGCTGTTTTGATTACTATAACTTTCTTTTTCTTTCTTTTTTTAAATTTATTTTTTCTAAAATTATAATTACTTTTTAAAGTAAAAATGTGTCATGAAGATATAACGCTTCCAAATGTTATAAATGCAATAACAGAATTTCAAAATACATAAAACAAAATTGACAGAAGTGAAAAAGGCATATGCACAGTTATATCTGGAAATTTCCAAAATTATCTTCCAGCAGTCAATAATATGAACATCAAAGAGAGTCAACAAAGATATTGAAGATTTGAAGAACTCCACCAACTAACTTACTCTAAGTGGCATTTGTAAAATGCTCAACCAATGACAAAATAATGTTTTATTTTTAAATACATACAGAGATAGAACATATTCTGATCCATAAAATAAATCTCAATAAATTTTAGAAAATCTATATTTTAAAAAGTTTGTATCTGCCAATAAAATTAAACTAGATACAACAATGAAAATGCGTGTGCGTGTGTGTGTGTGTCTGTGCACATGTGTGTATAAGCACAGCAAATGTGTAAGGGAAATGTAGCTACTTACCCATGAAGCTTCAATGACTTTTTGTTGACAATTAATCTATAATTATGTTTAGTCATTACTTTTTTTAACTAAACAAACAGAAGTCTTTATAAATACTGTGTCATTACCATATCTTGATTAAATTTTTATGACTTTATCATAATAGAGTTAATCACATTTATGTCTTTACCCATTATATTATTTACAGATTTTTTTAGTATTGTTTTTTCAGAAGCAGATCAATTTCATTTCTAGCTTATTTATAAATTATTTTTATTCTTTTTTCTTTTTTCTTTCTTTGAGTGAGGATATTATGTACTAGCCCAGGTTGGTATGCAGTGACATGATCACTGCTCACCACAGCCTTCATCTTCTGAGCTCAGGCAATCCTTCTGTCTCAGCCTTCTAGGTAGCTGGGACTACAGGTGTGCCACCATTCCCAGACAATAATGATGATGATTATTATTTTGTAGAGATGAAGTCTTGCTATGAGGGGGTACTCAAAAATACTGGAATTATCTTTTGGAGTGTGGGCCCCTTGTAACACAGGCTTCCCTTACTACATAAGTGTTTTGGGAACCCATCAGCATCAGTGTACTAGCTAGCATTGTTGTGAGAGGCTGCATTCAGCTTCAGTGAATCTTTTTGGAGATTCTTTCAATGCTTTTGCGTATTTTATGATGGGTAATTCATGAGCACACCTGCCTACACCACACTGAGTGTTCAGCTATTTTTGACCAAAAACAGCATGATTCCCCCCCCACCCTACCATCCCTATTCATGAAATCTCACCCTGAATGACTTTTTTGTTTCCCCTGATTTAAAAAAAAAAAGTTCTCAAAGGGAAACTTTTTGCTGATGTGGAAGAGGTGAAACAAAAAGCTGTAGAAGCACTAAAAACTAAAAGGCATCAAAATTGGCAAGTTCAGAAATGATTTTGAGCAGTGGAAAAAGCATCTTGATAAGTATATTGCATCAAATGGAGAGTGCTTTGAAAGTGACTGGAGTTTAAACATGTAAGAATACACAATTGCTTATGAATAAATTTTTTGTGGTTCCTCTTTTATGTTGCTTCAGCTGGTCTTAAATGCCTGAGCCCAAACATTCCTCCTACATTGGCCTCCCTATGTGCAGGGGTTATAGGCATGAGCCCGCCATACTCAGCCTGATTACTATAGCTTTCTAAAATATTTTGCACTCCGACTGTATGATGCCTCTGCCTTGTTCTTTTTAGTGAAGATAGCTTTGACTATTTGTTTTTTTGTGCGTGGTTCCATATACATTTTAGGATTTGTTTTTCTATTTTTGTGAAGAATGACATTGGAATTTTGATAGTGATCGTATTGAGTCTGTAGATCACTTTGAGTAGTGTGTACAATATTGATTCTTGCAATCCATGAGCACATATCTTTCCATTTATTTGTTTCATCTTCAATTTCTTTCATCAATATTTTATAGTTTTCATTATATAGATCTTTCACTTCCTTGGTTAAATTTACTCCTAAATATTTTTTAATGCCTTTGTAAATCAGATTGTTTTCTTAATTCGTTTTCAGATCATTGTTAGTTATAAAAACACTATTGAGTTTTGTAAGTTAATTTTGTATCCTACAACTTTACTGAAATTGTTTATCAGTTCTAGCAATTTTTTGGTGGAGTTTTTAGTACTTCCTATATATAAGATGATGTCATCAGCAAACAGAGACAATTTCATTTATCCATCCCTATTTGAGTGCCTTTTGGTTTTTCTTCTCTTGCTTTATTATTCCATCTAGAACTTCTAGTACATGTCAAACAAAAGTGGTCAGAGAGAATCCTTGTCTTGTTCCTGATCTTGTTGGGAAAGCATGTAACTTTCCACTGCTGAGTATAATATTAGCTTAGACTTATATATGGTCTATATAATGTTGAGGAACATTCCTTCTCAAATTATTGAGATGTGTGCATGAAAAGATGTTGAACTTTGATAAATGTCTTTTTCTGCATTTATTGAGATGATTATATTGGTTTTGTCCTTTATTCTGTTACTGTGATGAATCACATTCATTAAATTACATTTGTTGAGCCAACCTTGCATTCCAGGGATAATTTCCACTTGATCATAATGAATGATCCTTTTCATCTACTGTTGGATACAGTTTGCTAGTTTTTTTGTTGTGAGTTTTTGCATCTGTATTCATCAGTTGTATTGGCTGTAATTTTCTTGTCTTATAATGTCTTTATATGGCTTTTAGAGTCAGGATCTCAATGCAGTGTCATGATCACAGATCACCACAACTTTGATCTTCTGAGTCCACATGATTCTTCTGTATTAGCCTCTCACGTATCTGGGACTACAGACATGCTCCACCATGCCCAGCTAATTTTTTGATTTTTTTTTTGTAGACAAGGTCTCACTATGTTGCTCAGTCTGGTATCTAACTCCTTACTTCAAGCAGTCCTTCTACCTTGGCTGCTCAGGGTGTTGGAATTACCAACATGAGCCACCACGCCTGGCTCTACTGACTTTACTTATCAGGGTAATGCTGACCTCATAAAATGAGCTTGAAAGTATTCCGTACTCTTCCATTTTTCTGGAACAGTTTGAGAAGGATTAAATTATCTTCAGACAAACTTATTAGTTCTTTAAATGTTTGGTAAAGTTTAGCTGGGAAGTCCTCTAGTCTTTGACTTTTCATTGATGGGAGACTTTTGATTACTAGTGCAATCTCTTTACTTACTGTTTGGTTCAGATTTCCAATTTCTTTATGATTTAGTCTTGGTAGGTTATATGTTTCTAGGAATTTATCTATTTCTTATATAGGTGCATATATATTTATAATTGTTATTTCTTGTTCATAAATTTGCCTCTTTACTACTATATGATGACCTTCTTTGTATCTTTTGTTTGTTTGTTTGTTTGCCTGTTCGTTTGTTTGTTTTGAGTCAGAATCTCACTGCCTAGGCTGGAGTGCAAATAATTGTTCATAGTAGTTTCTTATAATCCTTTGTATTTGTATTATCAGTTATAACATCTCTTTTTAATTTCTGGATTTGTTTAGTCCTGTATTTTTTTCTTAGTTTGGCTCTAAGAATTTGTTCAGCTTTTCAAAAAAATCAACTCTTGGCTTCTTTGATCTTTTCTATTGCTTATCTAGTTTCTAATTTACTTATTTACTTTCTGATCTTTGTTATTTCCTTCTTTCTGCTAACATTGGGCTTACTTTGTTCTTCTTTAAGGTATCACATTAGAGTGTTCATTTGGGATCATTCTTGTTTTTTTGTTGTAAACTTCCCTTTTAGAACTGTTTTTGCTGTATCCCATTAAGTGTTGGTATATTGTATTTATTTTTGTTTGTCTGAAGATAATTTTAAATTTCCATTTAATTTATTATTTGATATTAGTTAATATTCTGTGATATTAATTTTCACAGTTGTTAATTTTCTATTATTCTTCCTGATACTGATTTCTAGTTTCTAGTCCTACCATTGTGGTTAGAGAAGATACTTGATATGGTTTTGATCTTAAATTTTTTTAAGATTTGCTTTGTGACTTAACATATCGTCTATCATGGAGAATATTTCTTGTGTACTTGAGAATAATTTGTATTCTTTTGCTGTTGGATAGAATGTATTCTATATATCTTTGGGGTCTAAAATGTAGTTCAGTTTCAGTGTTTCCTTACTGATTTTTTAATCTAGTTGACCTGTATTGAAAGTGAGGTATTGTAATCTCCTATTATTTTTATGTTGCAGTCTGTGCCTCCCTGCAGATCTCATAATGTTTTCTTTGTTCAGTTAGCTACTCCAATGTTAGGTGCATATATATTTATAATTGTTATTTCTTGTTCATAAATTTGCCTCTTTACTACTATATGATGACCTTCTTTGTATCTTTTGTTTGTTTGTTTGTTTGTTTGCCTGTTCGTTTGTTTGTTGAGTCAGAGTCTCACTGCCTAGGCTGTAGTGCAGTGGTATACTCATGGCCACCACACCTCAATCTGCTGGGCTCAGGTGATCCTTCCACCTCAGTCTTCCAAGTAGCTGGAACTATAGGTACGCGCCACCATGCCCAGCTAATTTCTTGTATTATTATAAAGACAAGGTCTCTCTAAGTTTCCCAGGCTGGTTTCAAACCCTGAGCCAGCAGGCGGCCCTCTTGCCTCCATCTCCCCAAGTGCTGGGATTGCAGGCTTGAGCCACCACGCCCAGCCTACTTTGTATCTTTGACGTTTTTTTTTCTTTGAGATGGGTTCTTGCTATGTTGCACAGGCTAGTCTCAGACTTACGACTTCCAGCAGTTCTTCCACCTCAGCCTTCCCAGTAGTTGAGATTACAGGTACAAGCCAGGATGCATGACTTCTTTTTAGGTTTTTAACCTATAGTTTTTTTTTTACTAAAATAACCATAGCTACTTTTGTTCTCTTTTTGTTTCCACGTCACAAGTAAGAACTTATTAGTGCCATATTGTTCATTGTTTTCTGGTTGATTTGTAGATATTTTTTGCTTCTTTGTTCTTTGGTGATTTGATGACTTTCTGTAGTAGTATGCTTTGGATTTTTAAAAAATCTTTTGAGTTTTATAGGCTTTTGCTTTGTATTTACCCTGAGGTTATTTAAAACCTCTTATACTTTCCTTATAATTGACTATTTTAAGCTAGTAACTTAACTTTGATCACATAGACAAATTCTGTTACTTCCCCATGTTTTTGTATTTTTGATTTCACAATTTGCATTTAAAAAATAATTTGTTTCTTTAACAAATTATTGTAGCTTTAGTTGTTTATAATAGCTTTACCTTCTAACCTTTATACTAGAGATAAAATTCATTTATCCACTGCCATTACAGTATTAGAGTGTTTTGATTTGTCAGTGTATTTACTTTTACCATTGTTATACTTTCCTATGTTCATGAAATGTTACTAGTTAACATCCTCTTCCTTTAGCTTGAAGAATTCCTGTTAGCATTTCTTGTAAGACAGGTCTAGTGGCAATAAACTTTCTTAGTTTTTGTTTGTCTGAGAAAATCTTTATTGCCCCTTCATTTTTGAGATACTGAATTTCTGGGGGTAGTATTCATTGTTAGATTATTTTCTTTCATGTTTTAAAAAATATCCCACATTCTTTGGCCTACAAGGTTTCTGTGAAAAATACACTGACAGTATTTTGGAGATTCCCTTGTAAGTAATAATTATTTGCTTTTTCTTTACTGCTTTCAAAACTCTCTTTGTCTATAACTTTTGACAATTTGATTTCCATATGCCTTGGTGAGAGTATCTTTTGCTTTATCTTATTTGGTATCCTTTTTATTTCTTACTTTCTGGATATGGAAATTAATTTATGGGCAGTTTCTTTTCATTGTTTGAATGACAATGTGCCTTTCTATCTCTCTTCTCCTGGTATATCAGTGATACGTGTATTTTTACATTTGATGATGTCCCATAAGTCTTTTTAAATGATCCACTATACTTTTTCATTCTTTTTTATTTTTTTCCTTAACTCGCATGGTTTCCAGTGACCTTTCTTTGAGTTCAGGATCCTTTCTTCTGCTTGATCTAGTATGCTGTTGAACACCTCTGTTGAATTTTTCAGTTTAGTTATTATATTCTTCAGCTCTATGATATTTGTTTCATACTTTTCAATACTTTTTATCTCTGTTGAAATTCTCAGTTTTTTCTTACGTTGTTCTCCCGACTTTGTTGAGCATGCTCATGACCATTATTATTTTGAATTCTCTGTTGGGTAAATCACATATCTTCATGTGACTTGGGGTCAGTTTCTGGAGGTTTATTTTGTTCTTTGATTTGGAATATATTCTCTGCTTCCTCACTGTCTTTGACTGTCTTTGTTGGATTCTGTGCGTTATAAAAGACAGCTCTAGTCTTGTCAGGCAGACTTTGTGTAGAAGCATCTCATCAATTTTTCTGGTAAGAGATTTTTAAGATACCTCTCAAATCTTTTTCCAAATTGCTTTGTTTTTGGTGGCCCCCCATAATTCAGTATGTGCCTTGTTCTATTAGTACCCCAAGACTGATTAAGGGAGGAGCTAGACACTCTAGATGTAGCTGGAAAGGTTAGGATATTCAATTTGTGCTCCATTTCCTTCTATTTTTATGGTAAAGCTGAGTTTGGTCATTTATCCCTCACCCTGTCTGCACTAAGCTGGAGAGAATGTCTGTAGCAAATACCTACCCAGGGTACAACCTAGTTGATCCTGGGGTGATGACTGCTGGAAATGGGCCCATTGTGTATCCACCTTTTTTTTACCCCTTGCAGTTTAGGGCCACTCAGGAATCCAAAGCTCTATCAACTTTCAGAACTAGCTTGCTAAGGAGATGGGTCGTTGGATGGGAACTATAGAAATTTTGGCATTCAATGCTTAGACACATTCCTTCCAGGAAGAATGAGTAGACCTAAATGTATCGCTGGGGCAAGCCAGAGGAAAGGCTCATGAAGTGGATTCAAGGATATTACCCAGCTCAATAAATAAGTACTCCACATCTTGAGTATTATTTTTGTTTGTGTTTTACAGAAATTACATATTCTTTTAGTTATCTTTTAAGTCTCATTAAAGTCAAAATGAAACATGTAAAGGCCATGTTTTTATTTTATATTATCTAGTTTAATTTTGTGAGTAATTATGTTTATTATAGAAGTATATATTTTGTTTGTAATTTATAAAATTATACTTGATATTGTCTAAGTATTTAAAGAATGTTTTTGCAGCATGTGAATAATGCTTATTTATAAATTTGTGATGTCCATGAAAGATGCCAAATTCTGTAAAATATTTAATATGATAGCTTATTCTGAGTCAAATGTGAGTGACTAGGCTTGTGACACTGTTCTTAGCATGGGTGTCCAGGGTGGTTGAATTGCAGTTTAGTTATAAACATCTTAGGAAGACAGACATTACCAAAAAAATTTAAATCAATATATGTAAGATTTACACCAGTTTGGCTCAGGAAGGTGGGACATCTCCAAACCAGGACTTGTGGGTCATAGTTGGATTAAAAGATTTCCTGATTGGCAATTAGTAGCAAGAGTTAGCTTCTTATATAAGGAATTTTGAAATCTGTAAAGAAAATGTTGAGATGGGGGCTTTGGGATAAGGGACATTAAGGAAATCAAGCTTCTTGCTACGTAGATGAAACCTCATAGGGGGCAACCCTGAGAGAGAATAGATAGCAAATGTCTACCTCCTCTGTGGACCCCCAGGAAATGGAATTCTATACAGATTCAAATTTCTACCAATTAGATGGCTTTGCAGGGTCTTAAAATATTTTTAGTCCTTATTTATGTTATGTGATGTTATGTCAGTCAGGTTGAAAAGTAACTCACATTATATAAGGTTACTAAAAACTCATCTCCCCAGGCCCCTTAATTAAGAATTTGACAAGAGAGAGGAGGGAAAATATGTCAGAGTTTAGTCCTCATTGACTTTACCATGTTAAGAAATATTTCCTGATGTCCATGTTTGGCTCTGGTGTTTTAATTTACTGTATTTAGACTAAATTTATTTCCTGTTACTGGTTTTTTTTTTTTTAAGTTCCCTTGAATAAGTGTGTAACTATTGATCTACTTATTCATGTTGTGTTTTGAAATTGTCCTTCCTTGAAAACGCAGCATACAAATTATATGCCACTTTTATAATGGAGGTTTTTTCCCTCTAGTAAAATTTTGATTCTCTATTGACTTGGCTAGGAAGTATATATTCAGAGCCAGGGAAAGAAATGCTATAAACCAAATTGACAGAAAGTAGATAGATGAAAGACTGACAATATCTGTATTAAGGAGTTGGGTAAATGGGAGACTAATCCACATAAGTTGACTTTATCAGTCAAATAAGCTGAGAAAGGGAGTAAGAGTTGGTTGTTTTAGCGCTACAGAAAATTTTTTCACTGTTTTGGTGAAACCCATTGTTTTATGTATGTGTAGATTATAATATGTGGATTCTCTTTTAATGTAAAGCTTACATTTTACAGGGTTCCGCTTGAATGTATTTAATATTTTTATTGCAGAGTATTTCACTTCACTGTAGTATAGTTTGTGTCTAATTCAAATGTAGCAGAGTATATCATTTAATGTAAAATGCATTTGCAAGTATTATTCTTTTGATTTATAAGGAAAAATTTGAGTAGATATTGTCATTATTCTTATTTTATGGGAGAGTAAGCTAAGGGACATGGGATAAATAGCTTGCCCAAGTTCATGTGGATTAAAAAATAGTGGAGCCAGGATTCAGATACATACCTGTCAAGTCTGCCTACCTGACTTCAAGGCTTACTCTCTTAATGACAAAGCCATATCCTTCAGGACTTTCATTCCTAAAGCTCAGTTCACAGGTTTCTGGGAAACTCTTACAAGAGTCCATGGAGTTAAAACTTTTTTAATAATGATTTCAAAGTATTGTTCTCCATTTAAATTGTATTAGCATTTGTTCTGATAGTACAAAAACAATGGTGATAAAATTGCTGGCTCCTTAGCAAAGATTAATACAGTGGCACTAAACTCTACTAGTAGTAATTGTATTCATGACACTACTATACACTTGCAGTTAAAAATAGTTTCACTTAGCCGGGCTTGGTGGCTCAGCCTGTAATCCTGCACCTTTGGGAGGCTGAGGTGAGTGGATTGCCTGAGCCCGCGGGTTCGAGGCCCTCCTGGGCAACTTGGCGAGACCTCATCTCTACAGTAAATCAAAAATTAGCTGGGCGTGGTAGCGCGCGCTTATAGTTCCAGCTACTTGGAAGGCTGAGGCGGAAGGATTGCCGGAGCCCAGCAGGTCCAGGCTGCGGTGGCCAGGAGCGGCCACTGCACTCCAGTCTGGGCGACAGAGTGAGACTCCAACTCAAAAAAAAATAGTTTCGCTTAAGAATGTCCTGGTTGAAGTGGTAGCAGTTATTAATTTTATTAAATCTGACCCTTCAGTCATATATTTATAATATTTCATATGACTAAATGTAAATACACATAAAGTACTTACACACCAAAGTACCATGGTTGTCTGAAGGAAAAAAAGTTGTGTCATTGTGTGTAGTCTACAGAGCTAGACATTTGGTTTCCTAAGACATTATTTTTACTTGAAATAATAACTGACAGACAAATTTTGGTTATATAGACTTGGGTATTTGGCAGACAAAGGTGAGTCTGTCACTTCAGGGAAAAGTGTCAGAACTTTTTTTTTTTTAACAACCAATGTTAAAAATTTGAGCTATCAAGAGAGTAGAATACTTGATTCTGGGCAATAATGGGAATCTGCCGGGGGAGGGGGGAATACCTCACCAACAAGGGTACCTGCATAATGAACATTTGTATACCTAACCCTGAATTGTACCCCACATCTTTAAAATTAAAAAAAACATTTTTTTGAATAAATAAATTTCATACTTATAGCTCTTCTGACCTGAAAAAAAAGAAAGAAAGAAAGAAAAGAAAACTTGATTCTGCCACCATGAACTTAACAGCTAGCTGCCTGTTGCTTAAATTTATTTTTCTTTTTTGAAATGGAGTCTCACTCTATCGCCCAGGCTGGAGTGCATTGGCACGCTCGTAGCCACCCCAGCGTCGACCTGCTGGACTCCGGCAATCCTTCCTCCTCAGTCTTCCAAGTAGCCAGGCGTGTGCTACCATACCTGGCTAATTTTTTGATTTATTGTGGAGATGAAGTCTCACCAAGTTGCCCAGGCTTTTCTCCAACCCTTGGGCTCTGGCAGTCCCCTCACCTTGGCCTCCCAAAGTGCAGGGATTACAGGCTTGAGCCACTGAGCCCAGCCTAAAAACTTTTATGATAATGTAGTGTTGATGTTAATGAATATGTTTTTAAAATAGTATAACAAAACATGTCAATGTTTTAAGATCTGCATAACTCCGGAAACCAATATCAAAGGACTATCAAAATGGAAGATGAATTTTCATGTAACATTGTGTGAAAGATTTATTGAAATGGTTTCAGATATCATAATGCAAATAACCTTCAAGAAACTATCATTTGTATACTTTTGATGTTGTGTCAAAAAGCTATTAACAATTCTTTGAGAAGCTTATCAAAATACATATCCCTTTTCTATCTATTTATCTATGTGAAGCCAGGTTTTCTATATGTATTTTAAGTTAAACAGTATATGGCAATTAAATTTAAAGCTGATGTAAGAATTTTTTGTATTAATCCAGACATTAAAGAGCTTTACAAAATGTAAAATAGTGCTACTTTTCTTACTTTTTTTGTTTTGGAAAATATATTTTCTTTTTAATATTAATGTTAGTAATTTTAAAATGAAATGTATTTATTGTTAAATGAATTAATAAATGAATACCAATTTCTGTTTTCATTTCTATTTTGGTAAATTATCTATGTGTGTGTGTGTATAGCCCATATAAACAAATGCTGTTGGGAGTCCTTTTTTTAGTCTCTTAAGCATGTAAAAGGGTCCCAAGACCACAAGTTTAAGAATTACTGCTCTAGGAAAATGTATTAAGAAAGTAAAGTACAGATGAGGAAAGAGAAATTAAAATTGCATCCCGTGGTTGACACTTAATAGACAAGAAGCAGTTTCTTTTGTCTCTATGTTTCTTAATCAGATATCCTATATACTCATCTTGAATTCAGTCTATCTTCCTTAAACCATTTATAGTTAAGATATTTATTTGTATAGTATTACCATTTTTTTTATGTTAGCGTGATCCTAATGTGAGTATTTACTTGAGGATTATAGATTTTAATAAAGTATGCTAAAAGCCTTTCAGAATTGTGATAAAAGTTTACTAGTTGACCACCTCTACCTACTTATTTACCTTAATCTCTTCCTTTTTAATTGGACTAGTGAAGTCTGTGAGCTTATTTCCCTGATGAGAGTTTAATATATAATGTTTTTTCTTTGGACTTGTGTACAGCCTACTTAGTCTGGTGTAAATGTTGATGAATGGAGTTCTAATCTTAGGCCTATTTACAGGGTTTGGTGAATAGATACTAGTGCTAAAAATATCTGAATGTATATTTTTCTTCATATCTCTCTTCAGGATGACGTAGCTTTGCCAAAGACTTAGAAGCTAAGCAGAAAATGAGCTTAACATCCTGGTTTTTGGTGAGCAGTGGAGGCACTCGCCACAGGCTGCCACGAGAAATGATATTTGTTGGACGAGATGACTGTGAGCTCATGTTGCAGGTAATGTTCTCAGCATTTTCTGTATGTGTTTACTCAAAACTTCAAATTAGCATAAAATATTTTTCTACTCTTTTAGAGAATAGCAATATCTAGATTTGAACTTTTCTCTCTCCTTTTTTTACTTCTAGTTATCATTTTAATTAATTTTTTGCCCTCTTGCATAATCTAAAGTTCTAACTCTAGGGGATTCTATTTTGCAAAATGTGGGCTGAGAGTAAAGAAGTTTATTTGTAAGTCGGAAGTTTTACATTATACAGTTTTAAAATAAGACCTTGTAAATGATTCATAAGATTAGCATAGTGTGGAGTAAAAATGAATTTTAATCATGGGTACTCCAGTGATATGGAAATTCATTTCATTTCTTTGCTTCTTTGAGACATATTTATTATGATGCCTATTAGTAGATTGAGCATAATTAAATTATTGACATTTTAAAAAAGTGAGTTTTGCTGTATATATTTCAAGTATACACCATTATGTTGTAAGATACAGATAGTAAAAAGGTTACTATAATAAATTAACATAGTCATCATATCGCATAGTTACCCATTATTTGTTGTATTTGTGACAAGAGCAGCTAAACTTCACTCATTTAGTATGAATTCCATATACAGTACAATTTTATTACCTATAATCTTCATGTTGTATGTTAGGTCTCTAGACTTGTTCATCCTATATATCTGTTACTTCATATCCTCTGACCTCTCCCCATTTTCCTTTCCTCCCAACTACGGTTTTGTTCTCTATATCTGTATATTTGAATTTTTTTTTTTTTAGATTCCACAATGAGTAAGATCATGCACTATTTTTCTTTCTGTATCTGGTTTATTTCACTTACTATAATGTCCTCCAGGTTTATTCATGTTGTGGCAAAGGCAAGATGATCTCATTCTTTTTTAGTGATGAATAATATTCCTCTTGTGTACATATGTGTATTTGTGTGTGTAGGGGGTAACCAAAAAAGCAGAATTATTTTTTGGAGGGTGGGACTCTTTCCCCTCTAGGTAAGTGTTCTAGGAAGCCATCAACTTCAGTGTACCAGCTAGCATTATTGTGAGAGGTTGAGTTCAGCATCAGTGGATTTTTTTTTTTTTTTGGAGATTTGTTTACCCTGGTAAACAAAGTCAGCAAAGGGAAACATTTTACCAATGTGGAATAGGTGAAACAAAAAAATGGCAGAAGCACTAAAAGGCACCAAAATGGATGAGTTCAGGAACTGAGTAGTGGAAAAAACCATCTTGGTAGGTGTATTGCATCAAATGGAGAGTACTTTGAAGGTGACTGAAGTTTAAACAATATAAGAGTAAATACACTATTTTTTTTTGAGTTGGAGTCTCACTGTCGCCCAGACTGGAGTGCAGTGGCCGCTCCCGGCCACCGCAGCCTCGACCTGCTGGGCTCCGGCGATCCTTCCGCCTCAGCCTTCCGAGTAGCTGGAATTACAGGTGCGCGCTACCACGCCCGGCTGATGTTTTGATTTATTGTAGAGATGAGGTCTCGCTGCCCAGGCGGGTCTCGAACCTGCGGGCTTAGGCAATCCATTCACCTCAGCCTCCCAAGGGCGCGGGATTACAGGCTGAGCCACCGAGCCCGGCTAATACACTATTTTTTATAAATAAATTCCATTTTGGGGGGGAATCCTCCCCCTTACATACGTACACACATTAATATACCACAGTTTCTTTATCCACTCATCTATTGATAGACACTTAGGCTGTTTCTATATTTTGGCTGGCTGTTGTGAATAATGCTGCAGTGAACATGGGAGTGCAGGTATCTTTATGAGGTGATAATTTTATTTCCTTTGGATATGCCAAGAAAAGACTTTGCAGGCTTATTTATTTATTTAGGACCTTCCATACTGTTTTCTTTCTTTCTTTTTTTTTTTGAGTTGGAGTCTCACTCTGTCGCCCAGACTGGACTGCAGTGGCTGCTCCCGGCCACCGCAGCCTCGACCTGCTGGGCTCCGACAGTCCTTCCGCCTCACCCTTCCAAATAGCCGGAATTACAGGCATACGCTACCACGCCCGGCTGATTTTTTGATATACTGTAGAGATGAGGTCTTGCCGCCAGGCAGGTCTCGAACCCACAGGCTCAGGCAATCCACTCATCTCAGCCTCCCAAAGGCACGGGATTACAGGCTGAGCCACCGAGCCCGGTCATACTGTTTTCCATAATGGCTGTCCCAAACTATATTCCTATCAGTAATGTACAAGAGTTTCCTTTTCTCTACTTCTTCACCAACATTTGCTATGTTTTTACTTTTTTATAATAGCCCTTCTAATGGGTATAAGGTAACATCTCATAGTAGTTTTCATTCACATTTCTGTGATGATCAGTGTTGTTGAGCAACTTTTGGCCATTTTTATGTCTTCTTTGGAGAAATGACTTTTCAGGTTTTTTACACATCTTTTAATGGTTTGTTTTTCTACTACTGGGTTGTATGCATTCTTTTTACATTTTGGATATTAACCCTTTACCAGCTATTTGGTTTGCAAATATTTTTTCCCAATTCATAGGCTGCATTTTATTTTATTGATTTCTTTGCTGTTCAGAATAATTTGTTTGATGTAGTCAAATAATTTTTAGTACTATTATTTGCTTTTGTGGCCTGAGCTTATGGTATGATAATGAGAAAAATCATTGCCAAGGTCAATGTCCAGTAGCTTTTTCCGTATGTTCTCCTCTACAGGTTTTTGTATTGTATTTAGGTTTCTTACTTATTTGTGTGATTTTTGTATGTAGTATAAGGCAAGGGTCTAATTTTTTTCTTTTGCAGTTGAAATCCAGTTTGCCCAGCACCACTTATTGAAGAGATTATCCTTTTCCCATTGGTTCTCTTAGTGCTTTCTTTTTTTCCTTTTTTTTTGAGTTGAAATCTCACTCTGTCACATAGACTAGAGTCCACCCCATTGTTGATCTGCTGGGCTCCAGTAATCCTTCCACCTCAGCCCCTCAGCCTTCCAAGTAGCCGGAACTATAAGCATGTGCTGCTGTGCCCGGCTAATTTTTTATTTACTTATTGTAGAGACAAGGTCTCACCAAGTTGCCTGGGCTGGTCTCGAACTGTGGGCTCAGGCAGTTCACTTGCCTTGGCCTCCCAAAGTACTGGGATTACAGGCTGAATTACCGAGCCAGGCCTCTCTTAATGCTCTTATCAAAAATCAATTGACTGTGTATGTTTGAATTTAGGTCTATATATCTATTTTTATGTCAATGCCATACTGTTTTGATTATTATAGTTTTGTAGTTTTTTTTTTTTTTGAGTTGGAGTCTCACTCTGTCACCCAGGCTGGAGGAAAGTGGCATGCTCCCAGCCAGCCTGAACCTGCTAGGCTCAGGCGATCCTTCCGCCTCAGCCTTCTAAGTAGCTGGAACTACAGGCAAGCGCCACCATACCAAGCTAATTTTTTTATTATTATTGTAGAGATGAGGTCTCGCCAAGTTATCCAGGTTGGTCTTGAACCCCTGGGCTCAGGCAGTCCTCTCACCTCGGCCTCCCAAAGTGCTGGAATTACAGGCATTAGCCACTATGCCCAGCCATTTAGTATAATTTTAAATCAGGAGATGTGATGTCTCCAACCTTGTGTTTCTTTCTCAGTATCATTTTAGCAATTTGGGGTTTAAAGATTGGTAATATTTACTGAATCATGTATAAAGGAATGACTTTTTAAAGACAATTTTTAAAGATCTTTTTAAATATGATAATTAGCAGGAAAATTGATCTTTTGTTTTTGAGGATATATGTATGGAGGCCCTAGCAATCTAAAATAAAGTCGTATCTCCTCACCCTTTTTTGGGGAAGTTTAAAAAAATAAACATGTACTTAGAGTATAAATGTTTATTCTAACCTTGTGGTTGTCAATATGGCCACCCATTCCACAAGGACATTTGGCAATATCTGGAGACATTTTGATTGTCTCCAGACAAATGGTGGAGGGTTGAAGTAGTTGCAACTGACATCTACTAGGTAGAGGCTAGGGATGCTTCTAAATATCCTTCATTGGACAGCATTCTTCCCCTCCCCATCTTCCTGACATACACAACAAAGAATTGTCTGGCCCCAAATGTCAATAGTGCCTAGACTGAGAAATCCTGCAATTTCCCAAGAAAAATCAAATTTGCATATGTTTGTGTGCCTTTTTGCTTTAAAATTAAAGAACTTATTTTTTAGAGACAATAAAAGTAAAACCGCTGCTGTATATCAGTAAGTTGCGTATGCAACAACACCTCAAACCAATGAGAGAAATGGAATGATACATAGATTTTCTGGTTTCCTCAGTGACAGTGCGGTGAGGGTGGCAACTGAGAAAAAGGTTGTAATGATTCTGTTTGGGTGTGAGTAAGCATGTTAGAATTTGACCATATCTTAGGTTCAGATGGTAGGAGTTCATTTAGATAGTAAAATGGTGCTTTCCAAGTGGCAGTTATGTCACTGGCAGAACAGTACCCTAAGAAAACTGAGTGTGACTGTGTCCTGGACTATGTGGAATAAATGTAAGTTGTCTGTCAACTTCTGAAGTGACGAGATGGAACCAAGAGTCCAAGGAGACCAAGGTGGGTTCCAGTTTATAGGGCAGGTACTGGTGAGGAAGCAGCTGCACAGAGGAAAAATCTGCAGAAGGTCCCTTTCAAACATTTAGCTGAGTAGTGGATCAGTACTTGTAAGTGAAGAAACTACTTACAGCCTGTGAGTGAGTGAAAGTCCGTCTGAGGGGAACCTCAGGTTCATGGACCCAGGGCTCTCCTCTGGAGGTGACTGCAGCCCCGCACCATCCTGAGATTGGAACCACTGGCGTGCAGGATGATCTGCTGTTCTTGGGACTCCCCTGAGAAAAGCCTGCCGAATACAGTTGATTCTCATCACCTGCCACCCAGCCCACACCATCACCTGCAACAGCAAAGTGGTTGGAACCCCCAGGTCCAATCACAGGGAAGAGAAGATTGGGGAGAGCTGGAGAGAGGAGCAACCACCCGTGAGGAAAGAACAACTGGGGCCATTTTCTCTGTCCCAGGACCAGGCAGAGACCTGCATTGTGCTGCTCAGCTCCACCCAGTCTTCAACTTGGGCCTAAAAGTTCTCTCATCACACTTCGAGAGACAGATGCTCCAGACGCTGGATCAGTTATAGACACTTCAGATCTGAGTGACAGACTTGACAGGCAGTAAGCTGGTTGGTACATCTGTCTGTTTTCCCTCTTACTCTTTTTTCTCTCCACCTTCCATCCGCCCGCCCACCTTCCTTTTCCATTCTTTTCCTTTTCCTTACCTTGTTTTGCTTTCAGGGAGCAAACCTAAACCCCCACTGCATGGACAGATTGTAAGGCAGTGGGAAGTGACTTCCAGGAGGCTCACACACCTGTCAGCGGATACTAGGACCTGCAGATAGATTCTGAATCACAGCTACCCCCTCAATTAAATCTCAAAACTGCCAAAATTACAGCCCCAACCAACAGTCCAGCTTCAGAATTGAACAAAGCCAGAGGATTCAATAAGGAAGAATAGGAGATTGAGCAAACAGAAGTAAAAGCTACCCCCCACCCCCCAAAAACAGAATTAAAAAAGAGGTTAAAAAAAGGAGGGGAATCTACACAAATGAAGAAAAACCAAAAGAAGAATATGAGTCTCGTACAGATACTTTGGAGGTCAGACATTGAGAATACAGACTTCAGAATGCAAACAATGAAGAGCCCCCAGAATGACTGGTCTCAAGCCACAAACCCAAATATCAAGACATTAATAGAGAGAATAAATAGAATCAAGGAGAGACAAGAGGAAAGAATGAGGGGGTTGATAACTGAGATAACAACAGTAAAGAATACAGTGAATGAGATAAATAACAAACTGATAAGCATGAAAAGTAGAATTAACCAAGCAGAAAAAAGAATCTCAGAGCTTGAGGACCAAAATATGGAACTAACCAAATAGTCAAAAGCATAGAAAAGAAGCTTAAAAAGACAGAACAAAACCTTCAAGAGACTGAACCTAAGAGTGATTGGACTTCCTGAAGAAGAAAGAGAGACAAGACCACCCTGGAACAACATTCCATGAAATTATCCAAAAAAACTTTCCTTATCTCATCAATGATGCAGCCATTCAAGCACAAGAGATTCAGAGAACCCCCCGCCCACCTTCCTTTTCCATTCTTTTCCTTTTCCTTACCTTGTTTTGCTTACCTTGAGAAGGCCAACTCCTAGACACATAGTAATTCACTTACACAAAGTAGATATAAAAGAAAAAATCCTAAGGCAGCAAGAGAAAAAAGTCAGACTACCTACTAGGGAAGACCAATTCGAATAGCAGAAGATTTATCTACAAAAACAATTCAGGCTACGAGAGCTTGGAACCCAGTCTTCAAAGTTTCTCAGACATAAACAGTTTCAACCAAGAATTACCTATCCAGCTAAGCTAAGCTTCATCAGTGATGGAGAATTAAAATCTTTCTCAGACATTGAATCCCTAAGAGCTTATGCTGCCTCCAGACCAGCTCTATAAGGAACACGTAAGAAAATATTAAACACAAAAGAAAGGGAAAAAAAAAGGATTCAGAATCTACCTGCAGATCCTAGTATCCTTTCACAAGAATGCAGGAAAAAGATTGAAAACACATGAATCAACCTCAAAATCAAAAGAAAGACAAAAAAAAAAAACAGCAACAACAATAAACTCTATAAGAACCTCATGACAGGGATAAACTCTCACATCTCAATAATTAGCCTGAATGTGAATGTTCTAAATGCACCACTGAAAAGACATAGGCTGGCAAAATGGATAAAATATTATGAGGCAACAATATATTGTCTCCAAGAGATTCATCTCACCAGAAAGAACAGACTCAAAGTAAGAGGATGGGAAACAAAATTTCAGGTGAACGGAACACAAAAGAAAGCAGGAGTCGCAATCTTAATATCAGACAAAATACCTTATAAGTTATCAAGATTTTAAAAAGATATGGAAGGTCATTACGTAATGCTAAAAGGTTCAGTCCATCAACAAGAAATATCCATTCTAAACATAAATGCACCCAACATAGGAGCACCAACTTTCATAAAGCAGCTTCTAGGGAAACTTAAAAAAGATATTGATTCTAACACTATCATAGCTGGGTACTTAAATACCCTACTCACAACCCTAGACAGATCATCAAGACAAAAAATCAACAAGGAGATCCAGAACCTCCATATGACACTTGACCAAATGAACTTAATTGATACCTACAGAACACTCCACCCAGCGACCATGGAATATACATTCTATGCATCATCACATGAAACATACTCTAAGGTTGACCACATCCTTGGCCATCAATCAAACTTAAACAAATTTCTTAAGATTGAAATTCCTCCATGTACCTTCTCAGATCACAGTGGAATAAAAATAAATATCGACACCAACAAAGGTCCACCAAACCCACAAAGACATGGACACTAAACAGCATGATGCTAAGCAACTCCTAGGTCAACATGGAAATCAAAACAGAGATTAAAAGAGACCTGCAAACAAATGAAAATGAAGAAACATCTAAACAAATCCTCTGGAATGCCATAAAATCAGTACTGAGAGGAGAATTCATATCACTACAAATACACATGAAGAAATTGGAAAGATCACAAGTTAACAGCCTAACAAGTCACGTAAGGGAGCTGGGAAAGCAAGACCACCAAAACCCTAACTTCAGCAGAAGAATCCAGGTCACCAAAATAAAAGCCCAAATTCGAGACATAGAAGACGAAAAGATAATACAAAAAAAGTCAATGAAACAAAAGGCTGGTTCTTTGAATGGATAAACAAGACTGGCGGTCCCCTAGCTAGACTTACCAAAAAAAGAGAGAAAAAGCCCAAATAAACATAATCATAAATGTAAAAGATAAAATCACAACCTACCCTGAAGAAATACAAAAGCTTATCAGAGACTACTTTGTACAGATTTATGGAAACAATCTTGAAAACCTGAAGGAATTGGAGGACTTTCTGACATCACACAACCTCCCCAAGTTGAAACAAGAAGAAATTGAGACCCTAAACAGACCAATAACAATCCAGCATCAGCCGGGCTCAGTGGCTCAGTCTGTAATCCCACGCTTTGGGAGGCTGAGGTGAGTGGATTGCCTGAGCCTGCGGGTTCGTGACCCACCTGGGCAACTTGGCGAGACCTCACCTCTACAATAAATCAAAAAATTAGCCGGACGTGGTAGCTTGTGCCTATAGTTTCAACTACTTGGAAGGCTGAGGCAGAAGGATTTCAGGAGCCCAGCAGGTCAAAACTGCGGTGGCCGGGAGCAGCCACTGCACTCCAGTCTGGGCGACAAAGTGAGGCTCCAACTCAAAAAAAAAACAAAGCAATCCAGCATCTTAACTATATCATAAGAAGACTACCTACAAAACAAATCCATGGACCAGATGACTTTCCAGCAGAATTCTACAAAAGATACAAGGAGAAACTATTATTAATCCTACGGAAAGTATTCTAGGCAATTGAGAAAGGTGGAACTCTCCCCCAATCATTTTATGAAGCTAACGTCACATTGATAACCAAACCAGGTAAAGATCCAACAAAGAAAGAGAACTACAGGCCATTATCCTTGATGAACATAGATGCTAAAATTCTCAACAAGATCCTTGCAAATCAGATTCAGCAACATATTTCAAAAATCATCCACCACGACCAAGTGGACTTCATCCCCTGAATCTAGGACTGGTTCAACATTCGTAAGACCATAAACGTAATTAAATGCATCAGCAGGCAACCCCTTTGGATCCCCTCCCACTGTGGGAGCTTTTCTGTCCTCTCAATAAATCCTGCTTTCTAAAAATAATAATAATAACAATAATAATACATCAGCAGATGTAAAAACAAAAACCACGATATCATTAGACACGGAAAAACCTTTTGACAGAATCCATCACTCTTTCTTGATAAAAATCCTCGAACATTTAGGCATAGTTGGAGCATACCTCAAAATAGTAAGAGCCATCTACGAGAAACCCACAGCCAGCATATTGCTAAACAGACAGAAGTTGGAACTACTTTCCCTGAAAACTGGAATAAGACAAGGATGCCCACTCTCACCTCTCCTTTTCAACATAATTTTGGACAGCCTAGCTTGAGCAATCAGACAAGAGAAGGAGATCAGGGGTATCCAAATAGGGAAAGAAGATGTCAAGTTATCCTTCTTTGCAGACGACATGATTCTATACTTTGAAAACCCAAGAGAATCAGTCAGAAATGCCCCTGCAATGATAAAGGACTTTGACAAAGTCTCAGGGTTTAAAATCAATATGCAAAAGACAGTCTCATTCCTATACACCAACAGTAAGCAAACAGAAACCCACATGAAAAGCCCAATCTCATTCACAGTAGCCAGAAAAAAGATCAAATGCCTTGGCATCTTCTTAACCAGAGACGTGAAAGACCTTTACAATGAAAACTACAGAACACTGCTCAAAGAAATCAAAGATGATACAAACAAATGGAAGAGTATTTCATTCTCATGGATTGGAAGAATCAACATTGTTAAGATCATCCTACACAAAGCAATCTTCAGATTTAATGCACTACCCATTAACTTACCAGCAGCATTTTTCTCAGAACTGGAAATGGCAATACAGAAATCCATATGGAAACATAAACAAACAACCACAAATCGCCAAAACAATCTTTAGCAAAAAACCAAAACAACAGCAACAAAACAAAGCATGAGGTATCACACTCCCTGTCTTTAAACTCTATTACAAAGCTACAATAATCAAGATAGCCTGATATTGGTACAAGAACAGGTATATAGACCAATGGAACAGGATAGAGATTCCAGAAGCAAAACCTCAATTTCTTAACCAACTCATCTTCAACAAAGCCTCCATCACCAATGACTGGGGAGATGAGAACCTATTCAGTAAGTGATATGGGAAAACTAGCTGACCACATTCAGAAGATTAAAACAAGATTCCTACCTATCACCATACACAAAATCAACTTTAAATGGACCAAGGACCTAAATGGAAAAGCTCAAACCATAAGAACCTTAGAAAATGCTGGAGACACCCTTATTGAAATTTGAGCTGGCAACCAATTCCTGATCAAAACCCAAAGTGCCCATACCATAAGACATATAAGATAGACAAGTGGGACCTCATAAAACTGACAAACTTCTGCAAAGCCAAAGAAACCATTAAGAGAGTGGGGAGGCAGCCCACAGACTGGGAAAAAATATTTGCCAACTGCATGTCTGACAAAGGCCTAACATCTAGGATCTACAATGAACTCAAACATGCCAAAAGACAAAAACAGGCCCATTACAAGGTGGGAAAACTATATGAACAGACACTTTTCAAAAGAAGATATACAAGCAGACATACATGAAAAAATGTTCAGTCTCACTAGTTATCAAGGAAATGCAAATTAAAACTACACTGAGATCCACCCAACTCCATTCAGGATGACTATCATCAATAACTCAAAATAACAACAGATGCTGGAGAGGTTGCGTTGAAAAGGGAACATTTCTACACCTTTGGTGGGAGTGTAAACTAGTATAGCCTCTGGAAAACAGTGCAGTGATTCTTAAAAGTTCTAAAAATCGACCTTCCATACAACCCCACAATCCCCCTACTGGGAATATACCTGGAAAAACTCACCTCACTTTATAAAGAAGATACCTGCACACGTATGTTTATCACACCATTGTTCACAGTAGCAAGAATATGGAACCAACCATGCTACCCTTCAAAAGAGGACTGGATTTTTAAAAATGTACATATACATGATAGACTATTATGCAGCCCTAAAGAAGTATAAAATCATGAACTTTGCAGCAACCTGGATGGACTTTGAGTCTATAATATTGGGTGATCTTTCACAGAAAGAAAGAACTAAGTATCCCATGTTCTCACTCATAAGTGGACCTTGAACAGTTATTGTAATACTATAAGAAAAGGATTGACTGTAGTGGGAAACTACTGGGAGGGGGGTGGGGAAGCGTTATTGGTAGTAGTGGGAGTCTGCCTGGGGAAGGGGGGGCACACCTCATCAACAAGGGTACCTGCATAATGAACATTTGTATACCTAATCCTGAATTGTACCCCATCTTTAATATAAAACAATTAAATGTTAAAAAAAAAAAAGAAGCTACTTACACAAGGGCAGGGAAAAAAATAATCCCGACAATTACAGGTAACAGTGCCCAGTGCTAATATAGGGTCAGAAATAGTGCCTGTTCACAATGTCCAGACTGGAAAACCTCATGATTCACAGGGCCTTGGTCTCTAATCCCTTAATAATGGTAATAATTAACTCTAGACTGAGTTCTGTTTCTGTATAAGTCTTATGTAATGTAAAAAGTCAGAAGGCTCAAACCATGTGTATTTGTGTATACCTTGTTTCTAAAATATATGTATATATAAAAAATTATATATATGTACACTTATATACCATATATCATCATCTATTATACACATTTTAGAGAAAGGGCTTATGTATATTATATATCTATTATCATACAAATATAATATACATGTTTGAGAGACAAGATTTTTATATACATGGTGCGTATTATATATATGTAGACTGAAGTGCAGAGGCACTATCATGGCTCACCATACCTCAAACTCCTCAGCCCAAGTGATCTTTCTGCCTCAGCTTCCCAAATAGCTGGGATTGTAGACATGCAATAATACCATTCCCAGCTGATGTATTTATGTTTTGTAGAGACAAGATCTTGCTCTTGCTATGTTGCCCAGGCTGGTCTCAAACTCCTGGCCTCTAGTAGTCCTCCTGTGTTGGCCTCCCAAAGTGCTGGCATTATAGAAATGAGCCACTGTGCCTGGCCTTAAAGCTATAACTTAACTGTGTCCCAGAACAATGCTCAAGTATACTTACAGGAATATGAAAATATCCACACCCAAAATTTACAGTGTCTGGTTAGTTTTTTAAAAAGTTGTTAGACTTGTAAAGAAGCTGTAAAATGTGTTCTGTAGAGCTTAAGTTTGCAAAAATAATAGAGTTTGGCTAAGTTTGGCAGTATTAAAAAATTGCAAGCAATCTTAAAAAATCTTTAAAAAGAAAAACAAAATTGGAGAACTTTCACTTCCCAATTTCAAAATGCATTAGAAAGGTAGTGGTACTAGCATGATGGTTGACATATAGACCAATGGAATAGAATTGAGACTGTAGAAATAAACCCATCCACCTATGATTGCTGTGAATTGAAGTGTATCCTTCAGAAGATATATGAGTGTCCTAACCTTTCATGCCTACGAATGTGACCTTATTTGGAAATGAGGTCTTTAGGTTTATAATCAAATTTAGAGGAGGTTATTAGAGTGAGCCCTAATCCAGTATGACTTATACCCTTTTAATAAAAGGGGGAAAAAACACAAAGGGAAGTTGACCATGTGAAGATAGAGGCATAGATTTAGAGTTATGCTGTTATAAGCCAGGGAACACTTGGGGCTACCAGAAGCTACAAGAAGCAAGGAAGGACCTTTGCCTGGAGGTTTTGAATATGGTCCTGCCAACACCTTGATTGTGAACTTCTGTCTTCTAGAGCTGTGAGAGAATATACTTTTTTTCTCTCTCTCTTTCTCTTTTTTAAGATGTGGGGTACAATTCAGGGATAGGTATACAAATGTTCATTATGATGAGGTGTGGAGAGAATATACTTCTATTGTTTTAAGCCACCCAATTGTATTACTTTGTTGTGGCAGCCCTAGGAAACTATTACAGTTGCAGTTGTTTTTTGACAATGGTGCCAAGTCCAACAGAATAGAAATAGTCTCTTCAACAGATAGGTCTGGACAACTGGATTTCCATATGCAATAAAATGAAGATGGACCGCTACCTTATACCGTATACAAAAATTTACTCAAAATGGATCAGTGACCTAAATATAAGAGCAAATTATCCATCAAAAGCAGAAACAATACAATGTGGTATATACATAAAAGGGTATATTCTTCATCCAGAAAAAGGAATGAAGTTATGATACATTCCAATGTGAATGAATCTTAAAAACATTATCCTAATTGAAATAAACCAGACATAAAGAACAAATTTTACTTTATTATAAAATAGAATATAAAGTTGTTGAGGAAACTGCATGATCGGGCAAGAAAAAAACAGTTTTGACCTCTTCCTTGGGCTCCACCCCCAAAGATACTTCTGCTCTTTATCTAATAGCAGTGCACTGCTTTTAGTACTACCTTCAACCCAGTGTGTTCTCTGTAGTAAGATCTATAATTAGATTTGTGTACTGGTCATTTGGTGGTTTGAATTGATGCTTCAGATTGTTTTGAAACTTCCACAATTTTCTGGATTTATAATTATCTAGTATCAGAGCCAGATTTTGTTTGTTTTGGTTCTGTTGTTTTAAGTTACACAGTTTTTTGGTTTCTTAAAATTTGGTCTGAATTTTGTAATTTCATTATTCTATTTTATTATCTTAGAAAACTTCTCTAACTCCATTCTTCATGAAATGGATTGATCAAGAAGCGTATGTTATTTCCTTTCCAACAAACCCTTACTAAACATTTGCTATGTGCTAGGCACTATGCTGGGTGCTGAGGATCAACACATATACAGATAGGGTCTTTGTATCCTTAAGAGCTTAGAGTCTAGTAGAAGTAAACATATATGTAAACATGTAAGTATAAGTAGCACGACACAAAGTAGTGATGGGAGTTTGTGTGGGGTGTACTGGGTGCACAAAGAGATTGGTTAATTCTACCTACAGGGGAATGTGGCGATGAGAAATCTGGAAAGGCTTCATAGAGATGACTAGAGTAGAATAATCTTAAAAGATAAGTTTCTGGGAGGTTAGAGTGTGGTTGAGGACATGGTGTTGAAGATATCGTGGCCTTCAATGTATGTTTAGGTAATTTAAAAAGTCCCTTAGGCCAGGCGTGGTGACTCACACCTATAATCCCAGCACAGTGGGAGGCCGAGGTGAGAGGCTTGCCTGAGTCCACAGGTTCAAGATCAGCCTGGGCAATTTGGTGAGAACTCATTTCCACAATAAATCAAAAAATTAGCCGGGCATGGTAGTGCATGCCTGTCAAATAAATAAATAAAATAGTCCCTTATAGTTTATATATAGGATGTAAAGGTAAACATTTTGAGAGCTAAGACTTGAGGACTAGAAGATCTTGGAGGGCGTTATGTGTGTATTAAAGACTTTATATATTTTACCTTCTTTAGTAAGAGAAATCAAAAGTTTTTAAGTATATTGTATTGTCTTGCCAAGTGCTACCCATGTATTGTGTCATTTAATTCTCTCAAAAAATCTGTGAAATAGGAATTTTTTTTTTAATCGATGATTAAACAAAGATTAGTAATTTACTAAAGTCACACAGCTGACAAATGTCTGGACTAATTGTGACTCCAGCACCTGTTCTTTAATCTATTACCTAGGAACTGGATACTGGAATCAGTATAAGGAGTTAGGAGATTATAATAATCTAGGAAGATTTTGTAGAGTTCTAAAGAAGAGTGTATCATTTGAAATGAATAAAAGAAGACAGGAGAGAGTTAGGATGTGCTTTCTAGTTGTATATGAGTGAGGAGAGAAAAATAATCTAAGTCATAGAGTTTCTGGCATGGAAATAGGTGAAATAGAGGTTCAGAAGGTATATTTTTGGGGAATAAGTTGATGAATTTGAAGTTCCTAAGGTGTATCCAGATTGAAGTATTGAACAGAAAGCTTGAAATACATATATGATGGTGAAGAGAAAAGGTAAAGATTTGGCAGCTATGAGCCTAAAGGGGATAATTGAAGCCAGCAGGATCTAGGTTAGAGAGAGAGGAAAGTAAAGCCGAAATCTTCTAACCCCCCAGTCCTAGCTCTCAAAATGTTTGCCTTCATGGCCTGTATTTAAACTATAGGGGGCTATTTTAATTACCCAAACAGACATTGACTGTCATGCTGTCTTCAACACCATGTCCTCAACCAAACTCCAGCCTTCCAGAAGCTCATCTTTTAAGATTATTCTGCTCAAGTCATCTCTTCTATGAAGTCTTTCCAGATTTCTCATCTCCACATTCCTGTAAGGGTGTGGTTGCTTAGGAGAAAAGGAAAAGTCTGAATATTAGATGTCTTTCTGCCATCAAGTAACTGAAATAGCATACTAGTAAATTATTGTAAATAATTGAGAGAACATGAAGGAGGGAGAATGTAATCAAAGAGACTACTACAGTTTAGATTGTAAAGGTAGAATCAGTTTCACCAGGTAAGCTCCAGCAGTGAGAATGATATATGCCAAGATATAGTAAGAAGTTTGGTTGTGGGAGCCGAGAATACTGGATTTTTATATGGGTCATCCAGATGGACGTTCATAATCAGTCATGGTGAAATGAGTTTTAATGAAAAAGGAAGTCTGAATCAGAACCCAAAATCTTCAGTTAAAATTTAGAGTTGACACAAGTGACTGCCACATCTGAGGGAGGAGTCCTCTCTCTCCCCCCTCTCTCGCGTGTACACATGGACATATACATATATAAGTGAATAATAAGAACTTAAGAAAAATAAAGGATTTTTCATTAAACCAAGGAAGTATTAGTCTAGAAGCCACAATAGTAAACTGTGAAAGAATTCAGACTCTATTTTTGAATTCAACAGGATGTTGGTTTTAAGAAAGGGCAGCATCCTCTTTAAAAGGTTGCTGTTTTAAGTGGAATTAGTGTTTTCTTAGGGGAAAACAAGATTTCAGGTAAAGGAAGAAAGTAAGCTCTATGAAGAACCTGAGAACAAAGAGTTTCAAGTAAGGTGGAGTCTTAAGAGTGTAGTGCTTAATTTTGGGAAGAGGGTCCTTATATGAAGTAAAAATCGAGAAGGAGGAGGCATGGATTCGTGTAGGGAAAATATTTCAAAGGTCCATAAAGGAATAGTAAATGGGGATTCTCATATTCTTATCAGAAGTTTTAAGGTGACAGGAATAAGGGGCCTGGTCAAAACAGACTATCTTTGTGGCTTTAGCCAGGATCAGCTGAGGTTTTCCTATTAGCATTAGAGACTTGATAAAGTTAGCATTCTTTGTCAGGATTTAAATTATATGTTTCAAAGAGATTATTAGCAATTTTTCATTGAACTCTTCAAATGGGTTGTCAACATTAAGTTGTCATGCACCTTCTTTTGACTCAGTTTAATCTAAAAGAAGTGTGAATTTGATTCTCTGGAAATGTTAATGGTTTAATGCTTATAGTTAGAAAACAATAACATATTCTTCCTATTCCCTCTAGTTTTTCTTGAGTCAAGCACTAGATGTATTATGTTGTATAATCTTGTTTTTCTGGTTAGTTCCTGTGGTGGGAACTGAAACACACTGATACCTTGGATACATTTTGATAACTAAAAATGTGTTAGGAATTTGTATTTTTGTCATTAGTTGTTATTTTTTAAAGAGTTACACAAATGGGATTATCTTGTTCTGTGAGTTCCAAACTGATGATATTCTTTGCCTTGAGTTCATAAAACTATTCTTCTTGAAAAGTTGTTATTCTCTTTATTGAACAAACAAGCAAGATGTTTTTTCTGATCCCATATAACATGCCTGCTTCTTACTCCCCAGTCTCCAAAGTTGGAATTATATCTCAACTCAATGGGCTGTTGTTGTTCTCTTGTGTCTTAAGCATGCTCTGTCTTTTGCTATAGGTGCTCATGTACTTATCTGTCAACATAAGTCGTTGAAGGGCAGGTTACATTGCCTATTAAGGATATTCCAGGTTTCAAATAAGTTTTGAATTTAGTGAAGTAGCCGCTCCTAAGTTACTTCCTCCTCAAACCATTTTATCTTAATGTCTCTGATACATATTGACCACTCCTCTTTGAAAGTCACAATTCCTTAGCTTCCCAAGCAACCACTTGATGCCTGTATACCCATATCTAACAGTAACTTTTCCATTTCTCAACCCTAGTTTATATTTTTCTTCCTTGAATGTCAATATGTTGCTAAGGACTTCTGTTCTTTCTCTGTACGCTATTCCTCAGAAAGAGATTATTTATGATGTTCCTTTCAGTATTTATTAACAGCCTACATGTACTTGAAATCTCACTTCTCTTACAGCTTCCAGAGATTTGTTTCTTTCGACTAGATAAATTGATGAATCCACAATAAGGTGAAATTGTTTTGCCTGGTAGTGCTTCATTGCTTCTTATCACCTTAATTTAGTACTTCATTAGTTTAAATAGAGAAAAAATTTAAAAGAACAATAAATACCAAAATGAAGCTTACACAATTTGTAGACTTAGTGCAAATGTTGTACAATTAGTAGCAGTAAATAGAAACATTTTACAGTGATTGGTAATATGCCATAATAGATAATTTTTCAGGTAAGCTGTAGAGAAGTGGCAGTAATACTATTTGTAGAATTCCTCTTAAATCTGAGATTAACCAGCCGGGCTCTGTGGCTCAACCTGTAATCCCGTGCCTTTGGGAGGCTGAGGTGAGTGGATTGCCTGAGCTCCGGGTTCGAGACCCGCCTGGGCAGCGAGACCTCATCTCTACAATAAATCAAAAAATTAGCTGGGCGTGGTAGCACGCGCCTGTAATTCCGGCTACTTGGAAGGCTGAGGCGGAAGGATCGCCAGAGCCCAGCAGGTCGAGCTTGCGGTGGCCGGGAGCGGCCACTGCACTCCAGTCTGGGCGACAGAGTGAGACTCCAACTCAAAAAAAAAAAAAAAATCTGAGATTAGCTATTTGTCCTAGAGAGATTTTAGAGAAAAACAAACCAAAATCAAAAAACAACCTTTAAAACTTTGAAGAAGAACAAGCATGTATGATGAATGTTTAGATTTTTTTTGGCAGATAGTTTTAAATAACATACTATTTCTTCCTATGAACAGTTAATTTACTATAGAGTTTGGTATTTGAAACTTTTTCAATATGGAGTCTTAAGCTAATTGAATAGATTTTTATTTATAAAATGTAGTAATTTTTGTTTGTTAAGGTTATCCTCTCAACTAGGTTTACATCTGAAGTAATCAATTGCTCACCTCCCCATTTTGTTTATCTGGCTGAGAGTTAGTCTGTGCTTACTGTTTGATGTAGCTGAAGTGTTAGAGGCTAACATTTGCTTTAGTGTTCTTGTTTTTTTCTCACCTATCTGTGAGTTTTCCTAGAGAAGACTTCTTACATAGAGTCTGAGCTTTGCAGTTTCTTCCTTTTCTTGTTATTTTTGTATATGTGTATACAAATTTCTGTTGATGTGTTGGTAAGGTTTGAGGATAGAGGAAGCATTCATTTTCATCTTTTAATGAAACTGTTACCTTCACAAGTACTTTTCAGGTTTTTTATTTTTCCTTTTCCCTTCCTTAAGTGAGACAGGAAGGCTAGAGAGGGCTGGAGTTGGGTATTTCCATTCTTCTATATTGATTAAGCTCTGGTAAAATAGTTGTTAAAAGTTGGACCAGAAACTGGAAGTTACATCAGTTCTCTATTTTTTATACTCACCCCCTTTGCTTTTATGCCAGGGTTCACATGGTAATCTTATAATGAATGGTTATCAGGTTCAGATTCACTGGTTCTTATACTGCTTCTTTCTGTTATCACAGCGACATTTGTTTTCACTAACAATTTCTACAGGTTTATATTATAGTTCATGTTTCAGATGCTTCCACCTGTAAACAACTGCCTAGGCCATGGGGGGTAGGGAGGGGGAGAGAGGGAGAGAGAGAGAAGGTATACGTTACAAGAGACTTTAAGCAGTTTTCAAAAACAAGTTTATATTTCATCTTTCAGGTGCTAATATCTGCAAACTGATTACTAAGTTCTGGGTGGAGATAGAGAGAGAGAGAGAGAGAGACAGACAGACAAACTTAAAAGATACTTAAAAGCCATTTCAAAAACCACAGTTTGCCACTGAAATTCCCTGTTTTGACTCTCATTTCCTTTACCTCTTAGTGCTGTTCCATAAATTCCAGTTTTAGAACTCATATTTTAAGTGAAAATAATTTTGTTCAGAAATATGTCACTTGTTTCCCTTTTTCTTTAAATCTTTGAACTCCCTGTATAGTTTATGTTACTGTTTTGGTATTGAAAGAAAAAAATCCTGCAAGATAATTTTTTTTTGCCAGAAGATGCCTAAAATATTACACAACTATAATTCACATGATTTCTGTATAACAGCTTTAAATGATAGAAATTAAAAGTTGATAACATTTAACAAGGCCAGCTGACAAATTCTCTCAGAAATACAAAGTGTGAATTTAGTAGAAAATAATATCTTAAAAGTTTGGCTTCTTTCCCCTTTGGGGACTGATGCTAAATTTATGTTGTACAATCTGAATCTAAATCTCATTTAATCCATATTTCCCTGTATTTGTCTACTATTCTATTAATATTAGTTATCTAGCCAAAAATCTGATTGCTATTTTTTTCTAGTATTGTCTTGTATTTATTAACTTAAAAAATTCCTTCAGTCTCGTAGTGTGGATAAGCAACATGCTGTAATCAATTATGATGCCTCTATGGATGAACATTTGGTGAAAGATTTGGGCAGCCTAAATGGGGTAAGTTGAGTTTTTGTCTTATTTGAATATTTGTTTAACATCATAAGAAGATAAGTGAGATTACATTTTCTATTTGTATTTTATTTCCTTTTCCTTTAGTTTATATTTTACTTCTCTCTCTCTCCTTTTTAAATGTATATCTCCGCACTGGAGTGTATTTTACTTTTAAATGTTTTTACTAGGTACCTAGTGCTATGGGGACTATACAAAAGAATATGAAACTACCCATGTTCCCAAGAATCTATTTAAGCAATATCTACTTACAGGAATTCAGAACATAGTTGATTCTTATTATCTGTGTTGGTCAAAGAAGACTTATTTAAGGAGCTGAGACCTGAATTTGACCTCACTATATGGCTGGAATTTGTATGTGTGAAAACAGTAAAAAGTCATGCAGTAAGAATGCAACAAAGCACTTCTGAAAACAGAAAAGTATGGGTTAACTTTAGAAAATAAAGATAGAAAGATGGTTTGGTGCCAGATAGTGGAAGACCTACTCTACTAGGGTAGGAAAAAAGTGAAACCCAACTATTTACCTTAAAAAAGATGGCACATTATCTAAAAACACCAGTTTCCATTATTGCTTCTTTAAATTCATACTTTGAAAATAATTTTGTGTTATTGCACTGAATTTTTTCTTTTTTCTTTGTTTTATCTTTTTACATTTGACAGACTATAAGTAGCTACAGCCTATAAAAGAATGCTGAAGTATTGGATGATTTCTTAATTAAATTTTTTAATGATTCTGCTAACACAGTCAAAATATTTTTCATATCTGTACAGTTTAAATTCTTAAAAATGAATTTTAATAGAAACTGAACGTATTCCAACTGCTCCAAACTGCTACTGCTTGTCAAGATATACATTAACTATTGTATAGAAGAACATGCAGAAATTTTGCAAATATGGTAAAACTTTTCATTGTTGTTGTTACTGATTCTGAATTGGTCTGCTACTGAAAGACTGTTGTATTTTTTCTTTGAGATCTTCTTTTATAAGCATGGTTTTTTTTTGTTGGTTTTATTCAAGCCTTTATTTCTCATAGTACTTAAAATTAAGTCTTCATTTTCCAGGTTTGCAATGAAAGTCTTCACATTTGACATTACCCACTTTTCCAGATTAATGCTTTATCACAGTTTCCCTTACTATGCCTCCAAAATAGTAGTCTTCCAACTATATACTGTCTCCTTCTCTAAATAATTTGTTAGATTTTCTTCAGCCTAGTAGTTCTTCCATCTCCCTTACCCATTTATAAAAGTTTTACTTATTTTTAAAAGTAGTAGTGCTCAATTTATACATCTTCCTGAAGGATCAAAAAGATGGCCCCTGTATTAAATTATTATAGCCCTTTGTCCCCAGGAGGGGACATCATAAATCTAGCAAACTACTCAGATATCTTCTCTCGGGGAATGTAAAGATATTGCTGGTGGTTGTACAGGACAAACTTATGCCAGTGCAAAATTTTCAAAAATGTACGTTTCCTTGAATTTTTTCATTCAAATTGTACGAAAAAGCAAATAAAGAGTTGGAATATATACTGAGATACATGTAAAAAAAATCAGCTAGTGTTACCATAGAAAGAGAATGTGAAATGCTTTCACAGTGGTTCTGACATTTCTTTTTAACAGAAGATAGCAATAAAGAATATTTGTATAAGAAAGGCAGCTATGGGTATACCCTTTCTATCATATGGCATAACTTGAAAAGATAGATAAGCAAGTTACTGTAGCCTTAAAAGAAAGAGACTTTCGAAGCTGAAGGCAGATCATATTGAAGTATTGAATAGCACAGATCAAATAAATCTACCTGCACTAAGTCAGAAAAGTAAAATTGGAAAAATAATATTCTTTTGATCAATTTCATTTTGTGAATTTTGTAATTTATAATTAGAAGTTTTTTATCCATTTACTTAGTTTGTAAAACAATGGTAAAATGAAAAGGCAAAAGTGAGAGTTATTATAAAAGTAGCAATGAAGATGAGTTAGGTTTGGACTTTTTTAAAATTTAAATTTAATTTAATTTAATTTTAATTTTTTTGAGTTGGAGTCTTACTCCATTGCCCAGGCTGGAGTGCAGTGGCACACTCAAGGCCACCCCAGTGTCGACCTGTTGGACTATGGTGATCCTTCCGCCTTAGCTTTCCAAGTAGCCAGAACTACAGGCATGTGCTACTGCACCCGGCTAATTTTTTTTGGGGGGGGGGATTTATTGTAGAGATGAGATCTTGCCAAGTTGCCTGGGCTGGTCTGGAACCTATGGGCTCAGGCAATCCACTCTTCTCGGCCTCCCAAAATGCTGGGATAACAGGCTGAGACGTTGAACCCAACCAGCTTTAGACTTTTATACAGATAAGTTAGAAAAAATAAATATTGATGTGGAAGAAAACGATAGTGGCAATAGTGATGTCATCCCACCAAGGAGAAAATAGGCAAATGTAACAGAAAGTAATGGCAATGAAAGTGTTATTACTTTTGAAGAAAACAACATACCATCACGTGAAGAAATGGGAAGATGTTACAGAAAGAGACGATACTTTAGTGAGAGTAAATTTTACTGTACATACTCAAACAGCAGAACCACAAATAACAAATAATATAAGAGAACTGATTGACTACTTTCCTCTCCATTTTACAGATGAGTTAGTGGATAGAGTAATAAAAGAATAAAAAAATAAGGAAAAGGCAGCTGTTACAGAAATCATTTTGGTTAAGGGGCATGATATTGACTGACGGGAATTTTTAGCTTTTATTACAGTCATCCCAAATATGGGAATAATTCAAGAGCCAAATTTGCAAGAGTCCTGGTCAGCTACTTTAGATGGTTCAATACTCTTGGGATATATTCAGTAGAGAAAGATTTGTGAAAATCTGGATACTTCATGTAATGACACCTGCAATGAGTGAGGGATGATCAGAACTCGTATTCAAAAGACCGGTAATTATTTGTCATATATCAATTCAAAATTTTTGTAATATTTTACACCAGATGAGGCAGTTTGTGTTGACAAATCCATTGTTCAATTTAAAAGGTGAATTTCATTTATAAGGTACAATCCAATAAGCCTAGCAAATGGAGTATACGCTTTTGTGCACTAACTGATTCAAAAGCAGGATATCTTTTTTCATTACTTCCCTACTATGGCAGTATAACATTCTAAAACATCATTTTACCTGATTTTCCAGTAAACATCAGAATTCCATTTCGTTGATATAAAAAGTTGTTGTAAAAAGTTCCCAATGCAACAGGATACCACATGCTTACTGACAGATCCTGCATTAGTATTGTCCTAGCAAAAGAGCTACTAAAGATGAAATGTCTTCTTACTGGTATAATCAAAGTCAACTGAAAGGGAATACCAACACAAATCAAAAAGCCAAGTTTTTAACAACAAAAAACTAGCATTTAGGAAAAATAATCTTATGCTTCTTGCATGGAAGGAAAAGAGGGTCTTAAAATTCTCAGCAATTGGAATCATGCAGGAATAAAATCTACCACAAGGATATTATGTGATAGAACTATTATATCAGTCAAAAAGTCAAAATGATTCTAAAATATATTGCAAATATGAGCAGTGTGCAGATCATGTAGATCAATATGCTTCTACATGCTTTTTTTGTGTGTTTGTGTGAAGATCTTTGAAGTAGTGGAGGAAATTACTCTTTTGTAGACCAGAAATATGTGTTACTAAGCCCTATGTACTGTACCGAGCATTAAAAAAAAAAAAGAAAAATGAAAATCCTATGTCAAATTTGATTTGTCAAACTTCTGATCAATCAAGAAATGGTTCTCAGAAATCACAAGTGCATCCTTCCACATTGTCTTCGAATAACAGACTATGTGATAAATACATATTATTAACGTGAGAAGAATAAAACAAGAATGTATTGTCTGCTCAAATAGAAAAACACCAGGTGGAAGATGTCAAACAAATTACTATAGCACAACATGTCTCAATGAACATGCAATACATGTCAGTGACTATTTCACACGTTATCACACATTAGAAAAATATAAGATAAAATTTGTGGGTTTTTGTCATAAATAAGTTCCACAATGTCCAAAATTCCATTATAAGCCAAATATCATTACAATAAAATAATTGGTTCCAACACTATATGCTATTTAATATGAAGTGACTAGTTTTTCACTTTTTTGTTTAAAAGGGCTGTTGAGTTGCTGGTAGGTGATCCATGAAATGTGTCTAAGTGCAGCAGGTTGCCTTGCTGATGTTGTTAACATGTAGAAAGGATAAAAATAAGCAGGGATGGATGGGCAAGGTAGGCAGAAATTATTGTAACATGAGACATGTAAGTTAGTAATTTTGATTTCCAGCTCTTATTTACTGGAATTAGTTTCTTCTGTCTCCAACCCATATGACTTTGGGTACCTTATGAGCCTTATATTAAACCTACTCTGGTATCTCTGTTGCTGCACTGAGTTATTAGCACCTGAATAAATTCATGTGCTTTCTGCTCCTGTGACCACAATGCCTAGCACAGGACCCTGCACAGTACATGAACCTGTAAATCTTTTCTGAATGGAATTGAATTAATTTTCCATTTGAAATATTTTCTGGAGAAAATTTTTAATTTCCTTCAATATGTGGAGTATTTCAAAAATTTTATATTCTGTCTAGAAGGATTTATCATGATCACAATGCTATTTTATGTGTTCATTATCTTGGATAATAAGTAAGAATTATTTCAGTGTTATGGTCTTAGAAGACCATGATCAGATATGAAAATTATTTAGTGTTGGTTGTAAATAAAACCAACTGAAATATGAACTACATTTTCCTAGGTTGGCCTTTCTCATAATTTGATTATAGTCAGTAATATTATGAAAGCTAATAACTTAGAGAAAGCAGCATCTGCATTTTGAACTTGAAATCATGACTTGGATTTGAAACTCAGATCTGTAATTTACCAGCAGTGTAACCTGGGACAAATCATTTAAACTTTCTGAAAATTGATTTTCTCATATATATTTATATTATCTCCCCGAGTGTGTGAAAATGTAACAAGTCGAACTTTTTGAAAGTAAAGATGTAGTGCAAAATTTTGCTTCAGGTATTGAATAGTGAAATGATAATTCCTCCTCTGTAGTATTGTTATGAGGATTAAATGTGACTATATTGGAGTGTGTGCCTTTTATAGAACTTTAAAGCATTACACAATAGCAAATGTACTGTTGTTCAAGTGACAGCCTAAGAAACATGCCACAAAGTATTTTGGCAGCCCAAAATGTCCAAAGGCTATGAACTACCGACCATTATGTATTTTATTCGTAAGAGAATGTGTAGACTATTATTCACAGCCTCTTCACTCTTAATATTCATATTACTCTAGAAATAGGAGCATAAGATTAAAAGTAATAATTTCATAGTATAGAACTCAGCTTTAATTCTTACTAGTGATGTAACCTTGGACAAATAACTTAATTTCTCTATTCTCAGTTTTTTTTCTTTTTGTTTTTTGAGTCAAAATCTCACTCTGTCACCCAGGCTGGAGTGCAGTGGTGTGATCATGGCTCATTGCGGGTGTGATCGTGGCTCACCACAGTTTGATTTCCAGGGCTCAGATGATCCTTCTACCTCAGTATCCTAAGTAGCTGGAACTACAAGCACACACCACCATGCCTGGCTTATCTTTTGATATTTTGTAGAGACAGGGTCTCACTATGTTGCTTAGGCTGATCTCAAACTCCTTTGCTCAAGCAATCCTCCTGCCATGGTCTCCAAAAGTGCTGAGATTACAAGCGTGATCCACTGAACCCAGCCCCTCTGTTTTAAAAATTAGAGATAGTAAAATGGTACTCATCTCACAGATTGTTGTGAAGATACAAATAAGTTAATATTTGTTAACACTTAGAACAATACATAGTGAGCATTACATAAGTGTAAGCTTAAAAAAACAGCTAAGACAAGTTTGGTACCCTGTAGCTAGCCTATGTACTTTTCAAAAAATATACTGTTATATTGTTTTAAGGTCACTTACCAACTAAAATTCAATTTAAAAATGATCACTCCTACTCCCTTTTACCATTTTATGCTGTTCACCAGAAATGAGGTGGTTCTGCCTGAGGAAGGTGGAACTGGTTCTGTTGCTAATATTTAGTGTGCCATTTTCCTGCAAGCCCACTGGAGTTTCTCTTTATGTGGGAACCCTTTTTTGTTTGTCTTTATTTCCTCCTGCCTCCTCTACTGGAGCACTTGCCCTCTGATATCCACCATGGCCTCTGTCCAACCATTCCTATCCTGTTCCAACCCTGCCTTTTGTTACTGGGCTGCCCCCTCAGCAATCTATTCTCCAGCCCTACTGTGTCCCTTTTTCTCATAGGGACTACAGTTCCTGCCAGCATCAAATATGTGTGGTATAGAGTGGAGAATGGTCCTTACTATAAAGGCATGAAAGGAAGGTTAGGGAAGAAGAGAAGACTTTTGTGGCTGGCAGAAGAGATTGAGGTAGTTGTATTCCTGGCCACTTTGTTCATTTTCCCAGATCATTGATATAAAATATGGTGGTTATATGATTTTATACTATCAGTTGTGCAGTTTAGCTGTATGTGAAGTAAATAGATGTTTATCTAGTTTGATTTGCCTCCACAGGATTAGTGACTTGGAAAGGGGAATTTGAGAGGTAGTTTAGCTTGGGTACTTAACCTTTTTCAATTTGAAGAGTTCATAAGATTTGTAGTTTCAGAGACCTGAGTTTTAATTCCATGGTCACTTTTGAATTCTGAGATCTTGATTCTTTAACTTTATTCTCTTGTGCCTTATTTCGTCATTTGTCCTATCTACCAGATAGAGGTGTGATCAGATGACACTGATATAGAAATAAAATTTATTTTTCTTTTTATATCTAATTTGTTGAAATGCTTCCTGTTTGATCTAGTAAAATTTTTTCCTTGTTGCTCTTTAAAATTTTTTTCTTCATTTTGTAATTTTGGACCTTCAGGAGACTATATTCTCCCAGATGTTTTCACTTGCATTTTTGCGATCTGTAACTTTGGGTCTGGCCCATATTTCCTAAGCTGTTTTAGACCTTAGGGAACATTTCTGTCACATATGGTAGCATGTTAAAATCATGTTTCTTGATCTCTGAAAGTGCCTAGCACATATGTTAAACATACAACAGGTGTTTAATATTTAAGAGAATTGAGCAGTCTTAAACTTTAAATGAATCTTCTAGGTCATTTTAGGCCTTTTGAGTAAATATGGTGTTTTAGGTTATTAGAGACCATTTTTAAATAAAATAAGCTTAGAACTGTGGCATTCCTCTTACACAGTGTATCTACTTGTTTATCTTCTGCATACAAGGCATCAGTGAATTAATACTGTCTTTCATTCTTCTCCTTTTCATTATTTTTCTTAGCTTTTTGTTTTGTAATTACAGTCGTGTGCCCCATAATGACAGACCACATATATGATGGTAATCACATAAAATATAATGGTGCTGCAAAACTCTAGTTGTTTGGTGTTTTGTGTTACAGTTGCATACAGTATTCAGTATAGTAACACGCTGTACAGGTTTGTGACCTAGGAGCAATAGACTATACCATATAGCCTTGATATGTAGTAGACTGTACCATCTAGGCTTGTGTAAGTACTATATACTCCACAATGTTTCCACGATGTTTGCACAATTAAGAAATCACCTAGTGATGCATTTCTTAGACTCTATCCCAGTTGTTAAGCGATGTATAACTGTATACAAAGAATACTTTGGTAAACTCAAGGCAAACGTTGTAAAACACTCTGAAGTGTTAATTTTGGAAATGAACCTAAAATTGGAGATTTTAGGCCCCAGAAGACTTTGAATTTTATTTGTATTACCATTTCAACCTTTACGTAAAGCATGGTGAAAGTTTGTGATTTAGGATTACTCTTAAATGATACTAAGGTGTGATCTAGAGTTTTAATGACATTCCACTGTCATGTATCTGTGTTTGGAATTAATGTCGCAGCTTTTTATATTTTCGTTGGTAGACTAACTAACTGATATTTTATGGCATATTACAAAGAGCTTATTTTGCTTAGAAATTTTGAGAGGATAATAACCTACATCATCTTACGTATCTAACTGTACATCATTTGAGACCCTTCTAAACTTCCTCACAGTGGAGTGATCCTTCTCAAACAAGCTATTACAGCCATCTTAAATCTAATAAATTAGAAGATGGAAACAATCGAATTAAAACGGAAAGAGTAATTTTTAAAATTTCAGTTTATCAAAGAAAAATTGTTGCATGATGTCTACATTCCAGGCATTTAAGTATAACATTAATCTGTATTCTCTAAATCTAGCAACTAACTGCTCATCAGTTGACATGTATTCACCTGCGACACATACCCATTTTATAAATGTTGATTCCAGATCTCAAGTACTTTATATCTCTTCATTGGTTCTGACACAATATTTCTAGTTCTTGTTGTTCTTGCATTGTCAAAACACAATATTTTTACAACTTTTTTTGTTGTTGTTGTTAGAATCTCACTCTGTTGCCCAGTCTAAAGTGCAGTGGCACACTTACAGCTACACCAGTGTCGCCTGCTGGACTCCATCAATCATTCTGCCTCAGCCTTCCAAGTAGCTGGAACTACAAGCATGCCCGGGCTGGTCGCGAATGTTTTTACAACTTTAACAAATAATTTTGTTAAGAGGATCACCATGTTATTTGATAATTGCAAAAAAATTTCTTACTTTTAGATTTATAGATTTATAAACAATTAGAAGATTAGTAAAATAACTTTATTTCTACATCATTGCTTTCATTTTTGTCACCTTTGTATAGATACTTGTGTTGTGAATTTGTCCACTACATACTGTATCAAGTAAATATTGGAACAAAAACATTTTTAAAATGCTATCAAAATTTATTCTAAAATACAAAATGGTTCAGGTTCTTGTGATATGGTTGTTCTTATTGAATGACTAACTGCATATGAAAATACTTTTTTTGGGAAACATTGATTCTTGTACTAGAGTAAATTCATATAGAATTAGCTTCATCTGAAAATACATGATCTGATAGATTTGCTTATGCTATAAGCTTTGTCATTATTATTATAGTCTAGAGTGCTGCTGTCTCTTTGCATTTACTTATAATTATGAAACATCTTCTGCCTATTTTCTTTGCCTTTATGTTTGTTAACTTAGAAATTCTGAATTTTCAGCTGTACTTTGTAATAGCTGGGGGGAAAAACCCTAAGCATGTATAAAATGGGTGTTCCAGATCTCTTATATCTTCCTGGAAAAATAATGAATATTTGGGCATTACAATAAGAAAACTGAAGAATGATAAAATGGTGATGACTTATTTCACTATTGTATCATGCTTCAGATCCGAGCTTTTCACTTCAATAGCCAGTAGACATATGTGCCTTTTGAGTACTTGAAATGTGACTGGTCCCAATTTTTAAGACATAGTACTCCCCAAAAAGTAAAATATCTCATTGGTTTTATAGTGATTATATATTGAAATGGTACTATTTTAGATATATTGGGTTAATTGAAAATATATTACTAATGCTAATTTTACCTCATTCTTGTTTCGTTTTTTAAGTGCCCACTAGAAAATATAATATTAGGCGTGGCTTGATTTAGGGCTTGTAATTTATTTTTATGGGATATTGCTGTTCTAAGTAATACTGTTACTCCTTTGTCCTTTTATTATTTGGGCCATTTTTAGCACTGCTAGGAATATTTGATGGGTAAGGATGAAATAGTTACTAGGATGATGAAATAGCAGAATTTCAACATACATGAAAAATAAGACCACTAAGATCTTCTGATATATTTTAGATTCATAAAATGACTCAAAGAATCCATATGACAGTTGTAAAATCAAATGTGTTTTATTCTGTGTTCTTAAGGTAATTGTTAAAAATTTATGTTCTTTGTAATAATTCTAGGAGTGAAAGTAATGAAATGTCAGTCCTCGCAAATACAATTTGGCAAAAAAGCTAAAATTGTGTTCGATGAACCCTAATGGTATATTAAAAGGGATTTTACCCTTTGCAGTTTGCCAGCTTCAGATTAGGAGCTTTCCTTGGCAACATTTTTAGGAACTATGTCTAAATTCATCTTGGCAACACTGTGTTCCTTGTCTGGTACCAGTAATAGAGATAAAGGGCTTAGTATGAAATCATTTGTCAACCTATAGGATGCATGCCACAACTTATGATGCACAAACTGTGTTAGCCACCTTGTGATACAACTTTGAAGTATCAGATTTGAGAATTTGCATGTCTGAAATGTAAGAATTAATATTTCATATGTAACCTGACATCTTTTTTTCCTTGTAGACATTTGTGAACGATGTAAGGATTCCAGAACAGACCTACATCACCTTGAAACTTGAAGATAAGCTGAGATTTGGATATGATATCCTTATATGATTTTGTGCATTTATTAAATTAATTTAAAAATATTTGCACTTGTGTAAATTAACATTTCTTGAGACATAAGAATTCTTAATTCTAGGTATGCTAGATATTTCTGTTTATTGGGTGCCTTCCCATACTAAAATACATGTTTTAAAAAGTGTGTGTGTGTGTGTGTGTGTCTGTGTATGTATATATTTAGTTATTATGTCTGTTCCTAAAAATAACCCTAGAGAAGTTGATGGACTTAGCATGTTTCTTCCCTCTTTCTCCATTTAAATAGTTTCAGCAGCAGTTTCTCTGCAGTTCTGTTGCATATGTAATTTGGGTATCAAAGAATGTAATTAGAGGACAGAGGAATGTTTAATTTTAGTCCAACCTAGAGATGCATAAATCAGCCTCCTGGGAGGAATGTAAAAATTTAAGCCTACCTTTTCTTCCATCCCTACCCTTGCTGTTTTATACATTGCATCTATACTGCCTATTTAATTCAAACTTTCAATATCCTACGTCTTCCAAGACTGCACTCCCTGATTAATGCACTTTATGCATTTGGTGTGTATTTAAAATTCTTTTGTTTAAACATAGGAGTCCAGTAGCTGAATAGGGACATAATTGTATTATACTACATAGTGAGGAGAAGATTATACTCACTAGTGAAGAAACATGGCTGAAGACAAAAACATTTCTGTTCATACAAGGCAAGAAGCTTTGTAAAAAGGACATATTTGTATTTAAATAAAATGGAGATGTTCTACGTGCTGAGCATTTTATTTGAGTTTTAGTTTTCTTGAGTTACTACATATATGTGGATTTTGACAGTTAAGAGTGTATTAAATATATTGGCACTTTGGGTCGACTTTTGTCACTCTAGCAGATAAAATATAGTTTCAGCTAAGTGGAGTTGATGCTCAAAATAAATGTGCCAACACTAAAATTGTTCCTTAAAATGTATGAAAAATACAGTAATTTTTTATTTTAAAAATCTAAAATAAAAAAGTTTTGTAGCATGTGTTATAATGTTTATACTTGTAGAGCCAAAGTACTGTACAAAAAAGTCAAATCATAAAATATTAATACATGTGTATATTTTAAGTCTTAAAGAAATATGTTTCACATAAAATAATTAAAATTAGCATTAAAGCCTTAATGAATAGGCCATTTTCACCAGCCAAAGCTCTATCAAAAAACAAATACCAATGTATTTTGAATTTAAGTACCTCCTTTAATTCATTTGACATTAGCTGTTTCAAGACATGAGAAAATATTAGGAAATTCAAGTTTTATTTAAACTCTATAAAGTTAACTTTTCATTTTAAAACAAGAAGACACTATTGAGAAAAAACTTTTGCTATTACAGATTGTATGCTAATTTCTTAATATCAAATTGACATTTCTTTTTTATATACCAGCTTATAATATGGCTGTCTAAAATTGGTATGACAAATGATTTGTCCCAAAGGCTTGCTCACGGTGTACGTTCAGTGTTGAGCCAGACCATATTCTTTTAAAATTTTTTTTATTTTAAAATTGTGGGATACATTTAAGGGTTAGATATATAAATATGCATTGTGCAGGTATCCTTGTTGATGAGGTGTGCCCCCCCGTCCCCAGACAGATATTGACTGCCATTGATCCCACCTCTCTGCCACCCCCATGGTTTCCTGTCACTGTCAATCCTTTTCTTATAGTATTACGATAGTTGTTCAAGGTCCAATTATGAATGAGAACATGTGATACTCAGATCTTCGCTTGTGTGAGAGATCACTCAGTATTATAAACTCTAATTCCATCCAGGTTGCTGCAGAATTCATGGTTTTGTTCTTTTTTGTGGCTGCATAATATTCCATTGTGTATATGTACCACATTTTTAAAATCCAGTCCTCTTTTGATGGACAGCATGATTGGTTCCGTGATCTTGCTATTGTGAAAAATGCTGCGATAAACATATGTGTGCAAGTATTTTTTTTATAGAGTGATTTGAGTTCTTCAGGGTATATTCCTAGTAGGGGGATTGCGGAGTCATACGGAAGGTTGATTTTTAGAGCTTTTAGGAATGGCCACACTGATTTCCACAGAGGCTGCACTAGTTTACACTCCCACCAACAGTGTAGAAGTGTTCCCTTTTCACCACATCCTCTCCAGCATCTGTTATTTTTTGAGTTATTGATAATGAGCCAGACTACATTCTAAATACCCAGGTGAGACTCAATTAATTTTATTATTTTGAAATAGCATCTGTTATAGTGGCAGAAGTTGTATATTTAGGCTGAAGTTTTAAGAGACAGATTTTATATTTACTTGTTCTCTATTTAACTAGACTATAGTGAAAAAAACTGTGCTTTATTCATATTAAAATTAATCTTAGTAATCAGTCTACAAACTGCTATACCTCGGGGTGGAAATCTATAAATGCCAGAGAAAGAGAAAGAGCAAATTAACATGGATTGAAACCAGAGCTAGAAACACAATTTATCTACCAGAAACCTTTTCCAACTAGAGAAATTAAGCAATTTGGAAAAGCACATATTCAGTTAAATATTGAAGGTTTTTTTGCATAATAAATATCTGTTATTTATTTTTTTATTTTAGAGACGTGGGGTACAATTCAGGATTAGATTTACAAGCGGTCCTCTTACAGGTAAAGTTTGGGCTTAACTTTGGTCCCCACTTCACCTGGTTGAGGTCAGGTACCCTTACTGATGTTCTGTACTCTTCCCCCCTCCCCCACCTCCCCAAGCAGTTTCTGGCTACTGCCAATCCCTTACTTATAGTATTATGGTAAGTGTTCAGGGTCCGCTTATGAGTGAGAACATGTAGTATTTAGTTCTTTGTTTCTGTGAAAGATCACTGAGTATTATAGACTCTAAATCCATTCAAGTTGCTGTAAAGTCCATATGTTTGTCCTTCTTTATGGCTGTGTGATATTCCATCATGTATATGAACACAATTTTTTAATCCAGTCTAGTTTTGATGGGCAGCATGGTTGGTTCCATGTTTTTGCTATTGTGAATAGTGCTGCAATGAACATGCATGTACAGGTATCTTTTTGTAAAGTGATTAATTTAAGCTCCTCTGAGTATATTCCCAGAAGGGAGCTTGCTGGGTTGTATAGAAGATCAATTTCTAGTTTTTTTAGAAATCACCTCCATGTTTTCCATGGAGGTTGAACTAGTTTGCATTCCCACTAAGAGTGTAGGAGCATTCTCTTTTCTCCACATCCTTGCCAGCATCTTTTGTTTTTTGTTTTATTACTGATGGCCATTCTTAGTGGAGTTGGATGGTATCTTGATATGGTTTTGATTTGTGTATCTCTGATGATTAGTGAGACCGAGCATTTCTTCATGTGTCTGTTGGCTGTTCATATGTCTTCTATTGAGAAGTGTCTGTTCATGTCTTTTGCCCACTTTTTTTTTTTTTTTTGAGTTGGAGTCTCACTCTGTTGCCCAGACTGGAGTGCAGTTGCTGCTCTTGGCCACTGCAGCCTTGACCTGCTGGGCTCTGGAGATCCTTCTGCCTCAGGCTTCCAAGTAGCTGGAACTATAGGCGCACGCTACCACACCCAGCTAATTTTTTTTATTTATTTATTGTAGAGATGAGGTCTTGCCAAGTTGCCCAGGCAGGTCTTGAACCCACGGGCTAGGCAATCCACTCACCTCAGCCTCCCAAGGCACGGGATTACAGGCCACCGAGCCCGGCTTTGCCCACTTTTTAATGGAGCTGTTTGTTTTTTTTCCTTTCAACACATTTGAGTTCCTTGTAGATCCTGGATGTTAGGCCTTTGTCCGATACGCAGTTGGCAAGTATTTTTTTCCCCGTTCTGTGGGCTGATTCCCCATTCTCTTGATGTTTTCTTTTGCTTTTCAGAAGCTTGTCAGTTTGATGAGGTCCCACTTGTCTATGTTATCTCTTATGGCATGGTCACTTAGGATTTTGATTAGGAATTTGTTGCCTGTTTGATTTTCATAAGGGTGTCTCCTACATTTTCTAAGATTCTTAGAGTTTGAGGTTTGACGTGCAGGTTATTTAAATGATAATAAACTTATGAGGGGAACTAAAATGCTGCAGTAATCAAGAAAAACTTCAGTAAGGTTTACTCTTCAGTGATAAAAAATGTGACAGATAAGGAAGCCTATGTTTGTTTATTTCACAATTATTAAATGTTTCTATGTGTCAGACATAGTTCCAGTGGTTTGGGGATTCAGTTTTTAATAAAACTGATAGCACACACAAAAGTGAGGATATTAGAGGGTGATAAGTTCTATGGAAAAAAATGTGTGAAAGGGGGTGCAGAGAGCTAGTGTTGATGAGTGAGAAGTTACAATTTTATAAAGGATATTCATGAAGACCTCACTGAGACGCCAGCACTGGAACAAAGATGTGGAGAAAATTGAGGAGCTGGCCATATGGATATCTGGAGAAATTACTCTACAAGCAGATGGAAGAGTAAAGTGCAAAGAATTTGAAGCAGGAACATGTTTGGCATGTTTGAGGAATAGCGTGTAAAATCCAGAGTAGTTGAAGCCAGCAGAGAACACAAGTATATCGGGTGCTAGAATGTATGAGCCCTGCTTGGCCATTATAAGGATTTTGACTTTTATCTGAGGTAAATGGGGAGCCAGTGGAAGTTTTTGATTAGAGAAGTGACGTGATATGACTTATTGTCTAAAAAGATTATCTGGCTACTCCTGTTAAAAAAAACACTTAAGAGTGGAGGTGGGCTGGGGTATAAAAAGGTAAACCAACTAGCTGACTGTTGCTATAGTTCACATGAGCAATAAAGAAGATTTGGACCAGGATGGTAAACATAGAGGTAGTAATAGTTGGTAGGATTTTTTGTATATTTTGAAGATGAATCCAATAACAATTTCTGATTAGGTTGGATATAGAGTAAGACAAGAGTCCAGGATTAACCAAGATCTTGGCCTAAACAATATGAAAAAATAAGGTATCATTAATTGACATAAGAGAATTCCATGGATAGAGCAGGTTTTATGGAGATAATGTGACTGCTCTACCGCAGCAGAGTTGAGTTGTTACAGTAGAGATAAATGTCCTGAAAAGCCTTAAAGATTTACTATGTGGCCCTTTACAGAAAACGTTTGCTGGTCTTTGCTCTACAGTGACTTATGAACCATGAGTTTTTCCAGCCTGGATGTTGGAAGTAGGTACTGTTCCTGTCCCTGTGTGAGCACTGGGCACTACTGTCGCTAATATTTTCAGATGATTCTTGCCCTAACCCTGAGTAGTTTTCTTATTTATGCTGATCAGTGGTTATTTGAATGTTTATATGAGACTCTGATGGTTTCTGGAATTCCATCTCTCTGCAACTTCTTCTCTGCAGTATTCGGTTTTGTGAATCTCAGCTTCCTTTCCGCCACAGCTGAGAGAGTCTTCCAGGCTCTGTGTAGATTATTCCTCCTTGCAGTGTGACCTAGAAACTCTCTGGGTAGTGAGTTAGCGCAGTGATTGGACTCACCTTGCTTTGTTTCCCTTCTCTTAGGGATCATTATCTTTTATTGCCTGATGCCATTGTCCTGTAAACCATTGTGTCATATATTCTACTCATATTTTGCTTGTTTGTTGTGAGAGGGGAATTCCAGTTCCATTTACTCTGTCTTGTCCACAAGTTTGAAAAGTTGATTTTGGACACGTTGAATATACAGGTTGAATCTATGGCAGATGTAGAAGCTAAGACAACAATTTGAGAATTTTCATTGTTTTAATAATATTTAATTCGAGATCAGCCTGGGCAACTTGGTGAGATCTTATCTCTGCAATAAATCACAAAAAACTAGCTAGGCATGGTGGCGTGCACCTGTAGTTCCAGCTACTTGGAAGGCTGAGGCGGAAGGATCGCTTAAGCCCAACAGGTCGAGGCTGTGGTGGCCGCGAGTGTGCCACTGCACTCCAGCCTGGGCAACAAGAATGAATCTCCAACTCCAAAAAATAATAATAATAATAACAACAACAACAACATTTAAAACCCTGAGACTGAATGAAATCACCATGAGAGTGAATATAGATTGGTAAGAAGTTCAAGGACTGACACTTGGCATGGTTTCAATATTTTAAGAGGTGGAAGAGATGAGAAACCAGTAAAAATGACTAAGAAGGAACCACTAATGTCTAGAAGGAAAAAAATGTTTTCCATATGTAGTGGAAAATTATTTAAACTTTAGGTAAATACCTCAAATCTCAAGATCCCTCTTCATTATTCCTGGCATATAAGTCACCATAAGAAGGAACCTAGTACCTTCTTTTTAAAAGTTGTGATTCATAACTTTTCCCAAGTAGGTTGTATATCACTCCATAATGGTCCACAAAATGATTGGGTTAATCGTGCTAAAGTCGATGTTAAAAAAAAAAAAATAAAGCAACACATTGTCATAGCATGTAAAATTATGATTAATCTATACTTGAAACACTATATGTAGCACTCTTTGGTGGGTAGTCCAAATAATGGCTGCTAAAATAATCACAGAGGAGTTAAACATAGATAAAATTTAAGGTCTTTCATTCAGAGAAGTTAAGCCTTTTCTTGATTGTGGTTGATATTCATAATAAATCATGTACACACTCTCCAAATTTCAAAAACCAAGGATATTTCTCAAAGTTTAAAATATCTAAATTTAATGGAGGTAAGTTTTTGGATAAAAGAATGAAGTAATAGAGAAGTTAAAAAAGTTAAAATCAATTGTTTGAAAACTATGTTCCTATAGAACAGTGTCATCCACAAGTTGGAAAGGTGTTTGCTAAAATAAAATGATCTGTTTCTTTGAAGGAATATACAAAATTAAGCAAATAGATAAGTTTTCCCCTTGGAAGGTTTTCTGCTGTTAACTTCTTTTAAACCTTTGCTATTGCCTCGGACTTGCCTTGTTAAATACAGTGTGGACTTTCAATTAGCATAATTAGATATTTCATTATCAATTATAGTTAAATAAAGGAAATTTTCCACATTCCTAATGAAAATAAATTGTTTTGGTGGTAACTTTAAGACAAATTTTTAATGATAGCCTTCTTATTTTTTAAAAAATCACATATAAAATATATTAATTTAGAGAACTGTGTTTTCCCAATCTTTTATAAAATCATTTTATTTTTGTATTCTCATTTACCTGACATCAGTCTCTTTAATACTACGAGTCACACTTTTTTTTAGTAATGTGGTTTTTAACAGAATATTGTATTAATAGCTATCTAAATTGTTTGAGAAAGCAATACTTTTTGAAATCTTTTATCACTGGAAATGTCTCTAGCAGCAAGAACTCATTATGTATTGCTAGGAAATGTAAAAAAATTTTTTTCCTATATCTTGTCAGTGATTGGCATCTCTCTATTAGAACAACTTAATTGCTTAACTTTTTAAATGGTTTTTTTTTGTTTTGTTTTTTTTGAGTTGGAGTCTCACTTTGTCGCCCAGACTGAAGTGCAGTGGCCGCTCCCAGCCACCGCAGCCTCGATCTGCTGGGCTCCGGTGATCCTTCCGCCTCAACCTTCCAAGTGACTGGAACTACAGGCACATGTACCAAGCCCAGATAATTTTTTTATTTATTGTAGAAGAAGAGGTCTCTCCAGGTTGCCCAGGTGGGTCTCGAACCTGCGGGCTCAGGCAATTCACTCACCTCAGCCTCCCAAAGCGCGGGATTACAGGCTGAGCCACCGAGCCCGGCCTTAAATGGTTTTTGAATAATGTGTTTACCATGATATCTGATACTCAGTGTTTTAGGCCATAACCCTAGGAATAACTAATAGTATTAAAAATTTGCTGTCTTTTTAGCCTTGTCTTTAAAATAAACAGGGTACTGTGTCTAAGAGCATATTACCAGTATGCAGTGAGTTCCATGATCTTGCTTTTAGATAAATATTTCTTAAGTAAATTGAGCATAGGGATGACTTATAATAGCAATCATAGATTTATATAAAGAAGTAGATAAATAAGCTATAAATATCATGAATTTTAATTATTTGTAATTTTTCTAACATAATGACATCCTAAGTAATTGTACCTCAGTTTGTCATTTTTCTTGATTAGCAAATTAAAAACAGGTCCCTAGGTCTGTATCACTAAGAAGATGAGATAGCCTTGGAGGTTAAAGTGGGTGCTAGAGCAGTTTCAAAATCTCACAGTTATGCCGGTGTTATTAGGTGAATTCATAACCTAATGAGGGATTTTTATCTTATTTCCATACACTAAAACCTTTTTTGGGGGTAAAATGTTTGGACCTGAGAAGGATGGCCCCTTTTAAGTTCTCCCTAACTTGAAACATGTCAAGGATATCCCCTGAGTACTCCTAGGGAATGACCTTCAAACACTCCCAGGAGGTAAGCCTGAAGTACAAGAAAACCCTGGTAACAGGCTAAATCATTTGTATTTTCCATGGAAAAGGTTGGAATGCTATGCATGAGTTTCTGTTCATGAGTTTCTTGGGGATAAAACAAAGTTATTAGATATTTTTCACTAAATATACTTAGTTATAAGATGTATACTTCCATGGGTAGCAACAAATATATATCAGCATATGTACATGACAAAAAAGAAACATTTTAAGAAGCAATGCAAACTGATAGGAAAGCCCCAAACTGTGATTCAGTCACCTAGATTCTTGTTTTGGTTTCTGTCTTTCCACTACCCAGGTTCTTTATAGACTAGGAAGAAGGATTAATGAAATTGAATGGGATATTTCCCTAAGCTCTTTATTAAAAATTCTGAGTTTTTATTATTTTAACAAGTAGAAACATAGACTAAATACTCATTAACAAGGTTGCTGTTTCCCTTATGCTTGAGAAGTCTTTTCTCCCTGCTAGTCATGGTAATTATAGCTTTCTAACCCTGAAGTCATGAGTGCTCTGAATTGGTAAAGAAGAATAGAATTTAATACATAGTTATGAAAGTCCTTTCATTACAGGGTTAAGTAATGGTGGGAAATGTGACCTCTTTAGTGAATAGATCTTTTTAATATACAGAGTCATTGTTCTTTTTGGTATAATAATGAAAGCTTTCATTATATCTAGCATTTGCTTCTAATCTAATCTTGGTATAGAATCTGTTGTTTGATCATGTAATATGGCCTTGCAAGCAATTCATGGGGGAGAAGGGTGGTTATGGTTTCTGCAAGGATCCTAATTATAGCATTTCTTTTGCACTTGCAAAATGAACTTCATTTTTATCAGTGCTTATGAAGTCTGAGTAATCAAAATCTTTCAGGATTTGGTGATGGGTAATCACTGATGACATTTTTGTGATTAGCTATCAATATAATCTGATCCAGGTGCTTTTTCTTTATTGCAGTTACGTCATACTATTGTTAGTGAAAACTCAAAATGTCTTTGTATTAATTATCCAGTCTTTGTATTAATTATCCAGTTATTTGTTTCTTGAAGGCTGCCATTACTTAAAGTTAGAAATACTTGCTGGGTTTTATGATTTTTTTTTATATTTTAGAATGTAAATTTTTATATTTTTAAGCATATTTTAGCATTTAACTATTTAAGGGGAATATAAGAATTCTGACATATTTTCTTGTTGAAATAGGACAATTTCTAAATTATATTTGATGACCATTTTAAGCATGATTACCACAATTTTAAAGTTATATTTTTCTTAGCCCCATTTACATACAAATCTTTTCACTGTAGTACGGGGAGAAATGAGGGTTCCTGAAGAAGCTCTTAAGGTAAACGTCTTTACTTTTGTAAACGTACCATTTACTGGGGTTGATTTTATTCATTAATGTTTAACTTCCATTTTTAAATGTTTTGTAGCATGAGAAGTTTACTATCCAGCTTCAGTTGTCCCAAAAATCTTCAGAATCAGAAGTATCAAAATCTGCAAGTGCCAAAAGCATGGATTCAAAAGTAGCAGATGCTGCTACTGAAGTGCAGCACAAAACTACTGAAGCACTGAAGTCTGAGGAGAAAGCCATGGGTAAGCTAACCCCTTTGAAAACACCATGTTTATACTTGATTTTGAAGACATGGCATGGTTTGTGCTCAAAAAGTTCGCCATGTCCCTATAAAAATAATTTATAGTAATGATGATTTTGGAGTGTGTTTTAATGTAACCAGTGCTTTCGTTAGAAAGCATTATAAAATCCATAATTGCATATTACTGTTTATGTAGATGTACTTCATATGTTTGTATATTTGAAGGAAGTAAATACAGTTTAAATATTTGGGGAAATAAACGCAGTTGTCCCTCAGTATCTGTGAAGGATTAGTTTTAGGACCTTTGTGAATATCAGCATTTACAGATGCTAAAGTTCCTGACATAAAATGGTGTAGTATTTGCATATAACCTACACACATCCATCCTTATGTGTTATATCATCTCTAGATTGCTTGTAATACTTAATGCAATGCATACACATCACTTCATTCACATGGATTCAGCATAGTACTGGTGTGAGGCAAATTCAGGTTTTGCTTTTTGGAACTTTGTGGAATTTCTTTTTTCCCAAATAATTTTGATCAGCAGTTGGTTGATCCCATGGATGAGGACCGTATAGATAATAAAGAGGGTCAACTGTACAGTTTACAGTGAAGTTTATCTTATATTAATATTTTAGTATTTCATTTGTATTCTGAATTATAATAACCAAAATAAATTAAAAGGAAAAACTTTTTAAATCCAATAATGCTACATCATTATATAATCACTTATAGTGCTAGGAACTGTGCAGAATGCTTTGCATAAATAATCTCATTGAAACAGAAACAGCTTTTTAAATTGGTGTGTATTACCATATTTACTCAAATAGAAATCTATATTCTGTTAACAACTAATTTAGTTTCTATGCGGTACCCTTTGGCTTTTAAAAAAATTTAGAAAATGGCTACTTGTGTCAAAATTTACTTTAGTTTTTTATTTTTATCATTTTAATTTGGTTTTTATTTCTGATCAGATTGATTTAATGCTTTTCTAGTTTACTATTTCCTAGTTTCAATAAACTTGTTCTTTTGAGGCCACTTCCCATCAAAATATTCAAGTAAAAAGCCATTAATTATAAGTAGTTTGCTTACATACCAAACATTTAATCATGTTCAACATTATATAAGGTGTCACACAAATACTAAGTTGTTCAACATAGAGTATTTTTTAGCTATCTAGACTATACTTTACTTTTCATTTAATTAATCAGCCAGACAGTTCTAGCATTCTGTGAAAGTATATTTTTTTCTGTTTCATCTGCTATAGACAGATTTTTTTCCAACCTTTTTACAGATATTTCTGCCATGCCCCGTGGTACTCCATTATATGGGCAGCCATCGTGGTGGGGGGATGATGAAGTAGATGAACAAAGAGCTCTCAAAACAAATGGCAAACCTGAAGAAAAACATCAGGAAGCTGGAACATCAGGTAAAAAATATCTCAATGACTATGACATTAAGTGGATATTTGGGGAAGCATTTGTAATCTAAGCAGATATTCATCTACCCTGAAAAGAGATGACCTACTACTTTATGATTTGATAAAACATAGTTGATTAATGTTTTCATGGCCTTATTATTTGAATGATAATTTTTAAATTATTAGTGATTTAATATCTGTGTAAAGTACTTTCATTAAATTTTTTTTTCAGTTTAGATTGTTAAGACTTGTAAAGTAGACTAATGATATAAGAGGGGATTTTAAGTATTTTAAAATAATCACTAAAATCTACCAATTAACCAGAACAGTAGGTACAAACTAATTTTGTGTTTTCATTAGATCAACAAGCATATAATCATTCATTGATTGATTGATTTCACTATGTTACCCAGGCTGGTTTCAAACTCCTGGGTTTATGTAACTTTTCTTCCTCTGCCTTCCGAGTAGCTGAGATTACAGGCATACACCACCATAGCTTATTCATATTTTAAAAGGAATAATTCCTACTTTGTTCAGAACTATGATATGAAATTACAAGTTCTTTAAAACCTTAGTGTTCCCAATTTATTGAAATATGGTAGCCAACAAGATTAGTTGATTTCAGCAGCCAGAATGAGGAAATAGTTCTGTGTCAGATTCTCAGATTAATGTTCAAAGAAAATATTCTTGATATTGTTGATGGAGTGATTCAGTCCATAAACCAGAAAATCAAGACTTCCAGGAAATAAATGGACATCAGAACAGAAAGATGGAGCCACCAGCTTTCGTTATAACTTTAGATAAGTTCCCAGAACCGAAGGAGTTAATTACAGGCATCAGTGATCAGTGTAGAAGAATAAGTCTGACTCTGAGGCAAAGATAAATTCCATTGGAACTCTCCTCAATTTTCTACCTTTGACCCTAACAGACGAGATAAATGAGACATTTTCTTAGCTGGAGAACAAGAACACCGATTCATTACATAAGCTCTAATTTACAAGGTTCCATGTCTAAGAAAGCTGACATTATCAATTTGATCTTGCAGTGTCCAAAGCTGAATTTGTCAACTTTGCAGATAAATTCCCATCACAGCATCTTTGTTTTGGTCGCCAACACAGTTTTCTTCATGCCCAAGCTCAGAAACAGGGTATTATTTAGTATGCTTTCAGCTGTAAATAACAGATATACTACCTGAGACTAACAGCAAGGAAATAACCTACCTCACATAACTGAACCCCTTCAGGGTTGTTTGATGCAGCATCTCAACAGTGTGGTTGTCAGCCAGCTAGTTTCTCTTAGTCGTACTGTTCACAGTGGTTGCGTACTGAGGGAGTTTACCCTTTCACTCATAGGCTGCCTGCCAGCAGCCATTGAACATTATTTAGTGTTCTTCACATGCTACTTTGATCACATGCAGCAGAAAAGAGCAAAGATCACTTCCAGAGGATCTCCCAGAATTTGGAAGAACTTTCCCAAAAGTTCTTGATGTATCTTTCTTTTCACTGGCCTCAGGGGTTCAGGAGATCACTTGCTTATTTCCTTAACGATCTGTGTTAAGGCATATGAGATTATCCTTAAACCAATCTTACTCAACTTGAAGCTAGGAGTGGGGTTAGTTTTCCCCTAAGCCACATGAGCTGTCAAGGAAGAGTGGATACTGAAATATGTTGGAATTCTTTTAGGAAAGGGGAAAAGAATATTGCAAGGCAATCAAGAATGTCTGCTGTATTTGTGATTTTGTGTCTTCCCTTCATGCAGTCTGTCTAATATATTACCTATATCTTTGGGCTTTTTTTCTTCCACCGAGTCATAATTGAGCTACCTACTTCCCATTTCAACCCTCCTACAGTTTATTTTTCATAACAAATCTTAATTGATCTTTATTTCCTTTGTTTGGAAAACTACAATGATTGCCTTTTACCTGCCAAATAGATTTTAAAATATTTAAATCTTACATGTCAAAAGTTTTCTAATTTTGTCTCAGTTTTCATAGTGAGCCTTATGTCCCATTACCAGTTGTATTAGTGCTCTTTCCCAGGACATCTCCAGATAAATTCCTACCTGTTCTTCTCCTACATGTTTATACACATATATCAGATGATAAAAAATTCTAAATGATATATCTGTGTATTTGCTACTGTGTAACAGTTTCACTCACTATTTTATGTATATGCCTTCTCCTTACAACTAAACTATAAATTACTTATTTTAAGTACCACATATTGTACTATCATTTTGTACTAGAGCCACCTAGCACAAAGAGGGGGAAAAGCTTACCGATTAGGTGATTAATAAAACACAGCTGAATATAACTATTGAAAAATTATGAAAATAATTCTTTTATCTAGCCTTTAAAAAGGTAGCCTTTCTCTGTCATACACAAAACAACTTTTGAAATATGAAGTGCATAACTTCTAAATTACAATGACATATACACATAATTTTTGTACAGAAAATACAACCATGATTTATATATAAGAGCTAACATGTTAGTGTTGCTTACTTTATTCAGACACTCATGCTTTGTATGCATCTAATTATTTAATTCTTATAGCAGTACCTAAAAGTAGTTACTGTTATTTTGTCCATTTTATAAAGAAACAGAGGCATAATGACAGCGATTTACTTGTCAAAGTCACCCAAGTAGCAAATAATGGAGCTGGGATTTGAACCTAGGTAGTCTGACTCCAGAGTTCATGCTCTTAGCCACAAGCTGTTAATATTTCAGTGATCATTGCTTCGGTAAATATACACACACCATTATTCTAAAAGGACATATACTTCATAGGGTGCAAAGATTTAAACAAACAGCCCAAAAACAAATAGCCAAAAATATTGATCCCTTATACTTTGGCATAATAAAATAAACTTCAGACTGTGAAGCATCTAGCAGTAATTTATCTATGCTAATGAACTAAATTAAATTGTGAAGTGATTATGAGCTCGTGTGCCTAGTTTCACTGAGTGTCATCTGCCAGATGACCAAAATCTGTCTCATAATGTTGGGACTGATTTTGAGTAATAAGGAATTAAGTCATTTATGTTTTTTGTCACATAGCATTACTCTTGTTAACTGAAGGATGAGCAAAGCAAAAACAAACATGCAAAATGTATTTATATGTGAGGGAGAGGGGGAGAGAGAGAGAGAGGAGAGAGGAGAGAGGGAGGGAGGGAGGATAGGTTTATAAACCAATGATGCTATGTGGATTTGATCAAGTATAGGATATTGTACATAGTAAATAATTTCTGAAAAATAGAAAAATATCATTAATGAGCTATTAATATATGAGGAGTAGTTAGTACGTTTTATTTTCATGAAAAGTTTATGTGACATGACTTTATACACTCAAAAGTCCAGATGGACATTTTATTTTTAAGAAAAAGTTATATTAACTCTTTATTAAGAAATGTTTAAAACGTGACTTCAGGTTATTAAGAGTCATGTCCTATAATAATCTGCCAAATACTCTCTGTTCAGTTATTGCTCTCATAAGGTCTTTTCAAAACTATTCTTTCATTTTCAGTGGTAAGAAAAACTGAATAGATTTTGAAAAGGATAATATTTACATTAAAAATTTGACAGTCTCATAGTTTCTCCTTGCCTTCTTTTTAGATTTTTTCACAATTTATTATTGTTACTATTATTATTTTAGAAATTGAACTTGATGTTTTCTATACCCTACCCACACATGTGATTACAGGGTGTTAGTATTTCATTCTTCTATAACCTAAAAGCAGATAGTTTTATGGTTATTTCATATTCAGAATATTGCCGGGCAATCAATTACAGCACATGATGAATCTCACCGGGATTTAATATTTGAAAAATGTTTCAGTAGACCAAATACTTCATTTAATTAGAAAATGATTGAAAACAACTTAGTCTCCCTGTATCTTTTTTTTTCCTAATAAATTTCTATAAATGGTTTTCCTGTCAGTCTATTGAAAAACACAATGAACTTTTTAGCTTTAGGGAAATATATTTCACTCAAACTCATTAACATCTTGATAATAGACATGATTCTTTTGCTTCCTCAGCAACAGGGCAGTATAATGTTTAGTTTTTTCTTTTATATTTGTACTAGTTAATAACATACTTGAAAGCATTTTAGTTATCATTTTCATTTATGTACTCTTTATTTTATTTGTAAATTCGTGTGTTTTTACACATTAATGGTAGTTTTAGAGACAACAAAAGAATAGTGATAGTGTTCCAGAGTTGCTTGTTCGTTCTGCAAACATTTTCTTGTTAATCTGAGATTTCCTGCAAGAATTTTTAATACTGTGTACATTCTGCTGCATAGAAATGTGAACTAATTTTCTTTTGGAGTTATTGGCTGATGACTGACTTTTCATTTTTACCTTTCATCTTTTACACTGCTACTTGGATTGCAATGCTGCAAGCAAACCACCTGTTATAGTCTTTATAAAATATATCTTCTTGCAAGGATCACATATCAGCCATGTTATTTTTATCATTCTAAAAGTAATGTTCTGAATGTAATAGTAAAGAATGGTAAGTGGAATCATTACTTCCAGAACATCACTTACATATTTACTTCATGTTTATATCCTCATTTGGCACCTGTTCTCTTTTGGAGCTCTAAATACATTTGTAAATATTTCAGAAATCTCATCCTGGTGATTTGATAAGGAAATTCATGCTTTTTCTGTCACTCTTGATATAAACATATATTGAACATGCATATCCGTTTCCATTTGGTTTCAGTTCTTTTTGCACCTTGATGATTTATAGGTCCAAGTTGGAAAAAACATGAGCCTAGTTATGCAAGATCCATCTCTTAACTGCTTTGCTATCCTTTGTCATTGCTGCTGCTTATCTTGCATCTCCTATTGGTAATTGAATGGCATGTTTATAATCGAGATTCTTTCTTCTCTGTGACATTTGGTCTATGATATAAAAGCCATTGTTTTTCATCCAGACTGTGATCTGCCTTCTGATTCATATGGAGTAATACAAATGGCCATTACCAGACTTGCTCAAGCGCAAGAAGCTCTCAAATATTTTGAAATTTCTTTTATTTTTCTTATTAGGGTGCAGCATAGATGCAAAGCAAGTTGAGGAACAATCTGCAGCTGCAAATGAAGAAGTACTTTTTCCTTTCTGTAGGGAACCAAGTTATTTTGAAATCCCTACAAAAGAATTCCAGCAACCATCACAAATAACAGAGAGCACTATTCATGAAATCCCAACAAAAGACATACCCAGTTCCCATACAACAGGCGCAGGGCATGCTTCATTTACCATTGAATTTGATGACAGTACCCCAGGGAAGGTAACTATTAGAGATCATGTGACAAAATTTACTTCTGATCAGCGCCACAAGTCAAAGAAGTCTTCTCCTGGAACTCAAGACTTGCTGGGAATTCAATCAGGAATGATGGCACCAGAAAACAAAGTCGCTGACTGGCTAGCACAAAACAACCCTCCTCAAATGGTATGGGAAAGAACAGAAGAAAATTCTAAAAGCATTAAAAGTGATGTTCCCGTGTACTTGAAAAGGTTGAAAGGTAAAGTGAATTGATCATTTCAGAGCTTTCTATTTTATGATAAAGAAAATTCAGTTCTAACAGTTACCATCCTACTATTCGTTCATTATATGGTAGTAAGCACCTGCTTTTTCAAAGTTTATATTTAATTTTAAAGCTCAAAAGGAAGCCACACTGCTTATAACAAACTTACTCCTTCAAAATGGCGTTCCTTCATTCATTTTCTAGATAAAACCACATTGGTTTTATTAACTTATATTTACGCCATTTAGTATGTTTATTTTTCCTGTGGAAATAAGAAATTGATTTAGTTCACCAGTGAAATTCTCTAGAAGACAAGTCTCATCATTTTCTAGTAAGGGAAAGATACATTCAGTTCTGTTCTCTAGTGTGATGTCAGTATGTAGATTTTGAAAGAAATGTTAAGCCTTTTGCTAGAGGCCAGGCGTGGTGGCTCATGTCTGTAATCCTAACGCTTTGGGAGGCTGAGTCAGGAGGATTGCTTGAGCCCAGGAATTTAAGACCAACCTGGGCAACATAACTAGGGCTCGTCTCTACAAAAAAAAATCAAAAAATTAGCTAGGTGTGGTGACACACGCCTATAGTCCTAGCTATTGGGAGACTGAGGCAGAAGGATCACCTGAGTCCAGGAGGTTGAGGCTGCAGTAAGCTGTGAAAGTTTCACTTGGGTAATATACTCACATTGTTGCTTCAAACTGCTCTCAGTGGTTATTCATAAAACAAAGATTTTTGATCTAGAAATATTTACTGGGAATCTAAAATTCCAGTTTAAAAATTTTTCAGTATTAGGAATTTATGAAAACTATAGTTGAATGTTCATTTGTGAAGTAGTTATTATATATGCTTTATTAGTATAGCTTTTAGCCCAAATTAATAAAATCCATATGCCTGTACATTGAGGTATCCACTGATCAGTTTTTTCTCAATTATTTTACCAACTAAATTTATTTTTTAGTCAATTGAATACAGATTTGTGTTACTCTTATTTAATAAGCTTTAAGGAAAATGGTTTTGAACAAATTGTGATTAAATGTTTATCTGACCATTCTATTACTTTATTAGGAGTTATTGGTCTTTAAAAAAAGATGCCCTTTGAGGTCAGATGCCTTAAATGGCTTACTCTGTACTCCTAACACTTCATCTGGTACTAGAGCATATGCTAAGTACTCAGTAATTTGAATAAACAATAAATGATGTTTCTATCAATGACAAGTCTGAGCCTAATTTAATCTTATGCCCTGGCATTCTTATCAAGTAATGAAGAAATAGTATTCATATACTTAAGTCTAATTTGCTTCTAAGACATTTCAGGACTATGAGATGAAGTGATGATTACATAATTCTTTGTAGGTGCCTATTACATTATTTACTTGTAGTTTTCAGAAATTACCTGGCATGTGTTCTGTTGAGATGTGATTGTTATCTTTTACTAGACAATATTAATTCATAATTGAGTTCTACATAGGTGGGAACCACAAAAACCAGAATTATCTTTTTCTTTTGGAAGCTGGTCCCCTTGTAGTACACTTAGAATTTTATCCTCTAGATCAAATGGTCAACCAAAGTTTTTTCTGAAGTTTTGAAAAGATTGCATAATGATTTGAGGAAGAAAAGTCCCAAGTTATGACAAACAGGTGACTAGTTCTTCCACCATGACAACACCCATACCATGCTGAGTGTTCAGTACTTTTGGCCAAAAATGACATGATCCCCGTGCCCTACCCTCCCTGTTCACTGTTCTCACCCGAGCAACTTTTTTTGTTTCCCCAAATGAAAAGTTTTCAAAGGGAGATGTTTTGCCTATGTGGAATAGGCGAAACAAAAAACAGTAGAAGCACTAAAATGCATCACAATGGGCAAGGTAAAAAAACTCTTGAGCAGTGGCAAAAGCGTCTCAACAGGTGCATTGCATCAAATGGAGAGTACTTTGAAGGTGACTGAAGTTTAAATATGTAAGAATAAATACATAATTTTTTATAAATTCTGAATTTTTTGGATCTCCCCTCTATATGTCTGTATAGGTTAAAGCTCACAAATAAAATTGGATAAATAATACTGATATCCTAGTATAGTATAACAGGTAGCTTAAACCTTGAAAATATAGAAATAATCGTGTTAAACACTCTTAATAAAGTATGAGGTAAAAGATAGGGTACCATTAAAAAAATACCTCCTTTAAACCCTTTTATTTAGAAGATGCCAAAACAAAAATGTGTACATTTTAAGAAAAGTAAAAAACTGTATTAAAATTATAATACTCAGTAAAATGAACTCAAGTCATCTTTGGCTTCTGCATTTGTAAGAAGTGCTCAAAGTGGTTACCATCAGTGTTTAGACACTTCTGATTACAGCAAACATCTTAAAGTGTGTATACTTTTTTTGGCAGCCCTGCTATTATAACTTTATTTAGTCATTATAACTATTTTCTCTATTAACTATTATTTTTAAGCCATCATTTTAAAACATTCTCTACTCATAGAGCCCATTGTGAGTCTAATTCCATTAATGTTCATATGCACTGTACCTATACATTAATGATTAAACATTTTAAAACCAGAAATTATGTAATCAATTTACTATTGTACTTCAAAGTTGATTTATAGGTAGACATATATTTCAGTATGGTACCATTGCTGAGAACCCTTCTTTTGGATTTACCTTCAGACCATTTTACAAGCCAACGAAGAAAATGTTTTTGTGAGTATAGCTCATTTTTGATCCAAGAGAGATCCGTTTTATTTCTCCCAAGAGATTTAAAAATTAATTATGACTTTCTCCAAAAGTCAGAGCAGCAGCTTAGATATTATCACTAGATAATATTCCACAACTTAGGATACCAAAAGTATATACCCAGGTTCTAGATAAATGTAATTATAGCAATTAGTAAGAATTTTGCAAGAATTAGACTTTCAGCAACTGTTTAGATCGATCAGTCAAAAAATTGAAGATAGGCAAAACAAAACCCAAAAAACCTTGCTCCTACAAGAGTGAAGTGCACGCGCTTTGGGACAGTGAGGAAAATAATGTTCACAAAGCCCATACACTTTTACCCTTTAGGAGAGTTGCAGCTTCTTTTGGCCACAGATATCATACCCCCAAAAAATATTAAAATAACTTCAACATGTTTAGATGTGATTAATAATAAACAAAAGGGAATGAAAGAAACTTGGTGAGGAAAATTTTGAGGTAATCTTTTTGTTGAGTAAAAACAGAAAATTACAGCTCAGAATAGATAACTTGACATTGAGATTTATAAGAAGGAATAATAATTTGTCATTTAAAAAATGACTAATCTATAATGTAAGCTTTAGACCACAAGTAATAGGAAAAATACTTGGAAGAGGCTGACACCACTAAGTGCCAAAATTTATATGTAAGGACAAAAATTAAATTCTGTAACGATAGTATTTTCTTTAAAAGTTTTGAGTGAGAGATCCGGGTTATATCTTACTTTGCAGGAAATACTGGAGTTTAATAATTTTTAACTCTTACAAACTGGATTCCTCTTCAGTAGAGCCAGTACAACAATGAAATACATTGTAAAATGTAATATCTGTAGTGAATTTTTTATTTTAACTAATGGTTGTGTTTGGTTGGTTTTTTTTTTAATTTTAAAGATGGATACAATTCAGGTTTAGGTATATAAGTGGTCATTGTGCAGGCAAAGTTTGGGCTTCCCTTTGGTCCCCACTTTGTGTGGTTTGAGATCAGGTACCCTTATTGATGTTATGTGTGCTCCCCTCCCTCTCTCCCCTGGTTTGTCCCGCTATTGCCAATCATTTTCTTACAGTATTATGGTAAATGTTCAGGGTCTGCTTACAAGTGAGAACATGTAATACTCAGTTTTTTGTTTCTGTGATAGATCACTGAGTATTATGAACTCTAAATCCATCCAAATTACTGTAAAGTCTATATGATTGTCCCTCTTTATGGCTGTGTAATACTCCATTGTGTATATGTACTACATTTTTTTTAATCCAGTCCAATTTTGATGGACAGCATAGTTGGTTGTATGTTTTTGCTATTGTGAATAGTGCTGCAATAAACATATGTCTGCAGGTATCTTTTTGGTAGAATGATTTGAGTTTCTCTGGGTATATTCCCAGAAGGGAATTGTTGGGTCATATGGAAGGTCAATTCTAGTTCTTTTAGAAAATCACCACACTGTTTTCCTTAGAGGTTGAACTGTTCACATTCCCACCAGTTTGTAGAAGCATTCACTTTTCTCTATATCCTTGCCAGCATCTTTTATTTTTTTCTATTAATGGTGGCCATTCTTATTAGGGTTAGGTGGTATCTCAGTGTGGTTTTGATTTGCATTTCTCTGATGATTACTGAGGCTGAGCACTTTTTTATGTGTCTGCTGGCTGCCCGTGTCTTCTTTTGAGAAGTGTCTATTCATGTTTTTTCCCCACTTTTCAGTGAGACTGTTTTTGTTTTGTTTTGTTTTTTTCTCTCTTTCAGCACGTTTGAGTTCCTTGTAGATCCTGGATGTTAGGACTTTGTCAGGTATATAGTTGGCAAATATCTTTTCTCGTTCTGTGGGCTGTCTCCCCACTCTTGATTTATTGCTTTGCCGAAGCTTTTCAGTTTGACGAGTTCCCACTTGTCTGTCTCATCTCTTTTGACATGGACATCTGGGGTTTTGATCAGGAATTGGTTACCCACTCCGATTGTTTACCTACTCTAAGGGTGTCTCCTGCGTTTTCTAAGATTCTTATAGTTTGAGGCTTTATGTTTGGGTCTTTAATCCGTTTAGAGTTGATTTTTGTGTATGGTGATAGGTAGGGGTCCTGTTTCAATCTTCTACATGTGGTCAGCCAGTTTTCCCAGCACTGTTTACATTTAATAGGCTCTCCTCTCCCCAGTGGTTGTTGTCAGAGGTTTTGTCAAAGATGAGTCAATTGAGAAATTGAAGTTTAGCTTCTGGAATCTCTATCCTGTTCCATTGGTCTATATGCCTGTTTTTGTACCATTACCAGGCTGTTTTGATTACTGTAATCTTAGAGTAAAGTTTAAAGTCTAGAAGTGTAATACCTTCACCTTTGTTTTTGTTTTTGTTTTTGTTTTGCCGAGGATTGTTTTGGCTATTCATGGTCATTTGTTTCCATGTGATTTTCTGTATTGTCGTTTCCAGGTCTGAGAAGAATGATGTTGGTAATTTAATTGGTATTGCGTTGAATCTATAGAATGCCTTTGGAAGGATGGACATCTTAACAATGTTGTTTCTTCCAATCCATTATTAGCCTGGACTATCTTTCCATTTGTTTTTGTCTTGGACTTCTTTGAGCAATGTTTTGTAGTTTTCATTGTAAAGGTCTTTCACTTCTGTGATTAGGAAGATGCTGAGGCCGGCCTGCCTGGCTTCCTTCCTTCCTTCCTTCCTTTTTTGTGGCTATTGTGAATGGGATTGTGCATTTTGTTTCTCTGCCTGTTTTGGTATATAAGAATATGACTGTCTTTTGCTTATTTATTTTGTACCCTGAGACTTTGCCAAAGTCCTTTATGAGTGCAAAGAGGTTTTTGAAAGATTCTCTTGGATTTTCAAGGTATAGGATCATATTCTCAGCAAAGAAGGATAACTTTCCAGTTTTCAGGGGAAATGCTTCCAGTTTCTGTCTGTTTATCAATATGCTGGCTGTGGGTTTATTATAGATGGCGTTTACAGGTATGTTCCTTCTATGCCTAGGTGTTCAAGGGTTTTTATCAAGAAGGGTTGGATCCTGGATTTCATCCAAAGCTTTTTGTGCATCTAATGACATAATCATGTGGTTCCTGTTTTTACATTTCTTGGTGTATTTTAATTACATTTATGATCTTGCAGATGTTGAACCAGTCCTGCTTCCTGGGGATAAAGCCTACTTGGTCATGGTGGATGATTTTTGAGATGTGTTGTTGGATCCGATTTGCTAGAATCTTGTTGAGAAGTTTTGCGTTTATGTTCATCAGGGATATTGGCCTGTAATTCTCTTTCTTTCTTTGATCTTTACCCGATTCGAGTATCAGTGTGTTGTTGGCATCGTAAAATGATTTGGGGGAGAGTTCCATCTTTCTCAATTGGAGTGGTATCAGCTCCTCTTTCTATGTTTTGTAGAATTCCACTGGAAAGCCATCTGGTCCAAGACTCTTTTTTAGACGTAGTTTTCCTATGATGGAGTCAGTTTCCTGGGTTGTTACTGGTCTATTTAGTTTCTCCATGTCTTCTTATTTCAACCTTGGAAAGTTGAATGATGTCAGAAAGTCCTTCACTTCATTTAGATTATTAAGTTTGTTTCTATACAGGTATGCATAGTAATCTCTGACGATCTTTTGTATTTCTTCAGGGTCAGTTGTGATTTGATCTTTTGTGCTTCTGATTGTGGTTGTTTGAACTTTTTTGCTCTTTTTCTTGACTAGGAGTCCATCAATCTTGTTTATCCTTAAAAAGAACCAGCTTTTTGTTTTGTTAATTTTTTTCTATGGTATTTTTGTCTTCTATATCCCATGTTTGAGCTTTTACTTTGGTAATCTGGATTCTTCTGCTAAAGTTAGGGTTTTAGTGGTCTTACCTTTCCAGCTCCCTTAGATGATTTGTTACGTTGTTAACTTGTGATCTTTCCATTTTTTTGTCATGTGTTCATAGAGATATGAATTCCTCTCTTAGAACTGTTTTCATGGCATTCCAGAGATTTTGGTAAAATGTTTCTTTATTTTGATTTGTTTCCAGGAATCTTTTAATTCCTGTTTGGATTTCTCTGTTGACCAAGGAATCTTTCAGCATCATGCTGTTTAGTGTCTATGTCTTTGTGGGTTTGGGGGGAATTTTGTTGGTGTTGATATTTATTTTTATTTCACTGTGGTCTGAGAACGTGCATGGCAGAATTTCAGTCATGAAATTTGTTCATGCTTGATTTATGTCTGAGGATGTTATTGATCTTGGAGTACATTCCAAGTAGTGATGAGTAGGATGTATATTCTGTGGTTGTTGGTTGGAGTGTTCTGTGGGTATCTGTTAAGTCTGTTTGGTTAAGCATATAGTTGAGGTTCCAGATCTCTCTGTTGATTTTTTTTCCTCGATGATCTATCTAGGGTTCTTAGTGGGATATTTAAGTCCTCAACTGTGATATTATTAGAGTCAATATTTTTTTTTAGTTCACTTAGTAGTTGCTTTATAAATGCTAGTGCACCTGTGTTGGGTGCATATATGTTTAGGATGGATATTTCTTGTTAATGGATCAAATCTTTTATCATTATATAGTATCCTTCCATGTCTTTCTAAATTTTTGATAGCTTAAATTTTTTTTTTTGTCTGATATTAGGATTACAACTCATGCCTTCTTTTTTGAACGAATTGCTGAAAATTCTTTTCCCATCCTCTAACTTAGAGTCTGTGTGTGTTCCTTGTGGTGAGATGAATTTCCTGGATGCAGCCAATGATTGGGTTTTTTGGGTTTTTTTTTTTTAAATGCAGTTTGCCATTCTGTATCTTTTCAGTGGTGCATTTAGTCCATTTACATTCAGGCTGATTATTGAAATGTGAGTGTTTATCCCTGTCATGAGGGTCTTATAAAGTTTTTTATTTGTTTTCTTTTAACTTTTGATTTGATATATGTGTGCATTTTCAAGTTTGCAGTCGTGACATCCTGTCTGTTGATTGTCTGTTTTCTTGGGAAGCACGTGGCCGTTATTTTTTTCTTTCTTCTGTGCATAATTCCTTTTTGCGTGTCTCCTGTAGAGCTGGTCTGGAAGCTATAGAATCTTAGAGATTGGATGTCTGGCAAGGATTTTAATTCTCCATCACTGATGAAGCTGATCTTGGCTGGGTAGGAGATTCTTGGTTGTAATTTTTTATATTTGAGGACATTTAAAATTGAACTCCAGTCCTTTATAATTTGTGGTGTTTCTGCCAATCAATCTGCTTCTATTCTGATTGGTCTTTCCCAGTAGGTAGTCTGACCTTTCTTGCTGCCTTTAGAATTTTTTTCTTTTGTACCTACTTCCTGTAGGCAGATTACTATGTGTCTAGGGGTTGGTCTTCTCATTTGATGTCTTGCAGGGTTTCTCTGTATCTGTTATGTTTGGATGGTCACATCTCTGGTGTTTTCTTGGATAACCTCTGTTTTTCTTTCCTCTCTGGGATACCAATCAGGCATAGGTTCAGCATCTTGATACAATCTAACATCTCTTGGAGGCTTTGTTCTTTCTGAGTTTTCTTTCTATGTTTTTAAAGATGTTAGTTCCATGTTTTGGTCTTCAAGTTCTGAGATTATTTCCTCTGCTTGATTAATTCTGTTTTCCATCCTTGTCATCTTGTTGTTTATTTCCTGGATGAAGTTTTTTATGGCCAAGTTCTTTCAGTGTTGCATCTTGTCTTTCTTGAGTCTTATTCACTCTTTTCATCCATTCCCTAATCCCTGTTGTATTCTGGGGCCAGTCATTGGTGACTTTCATTGTTTGGCCTCTGAGGTCTGATTTTTCAGGCATTGTCTCTTTGGTACACTGGAAATTACTTGTGTTCTTTTGTTGATGTTTTCTCATTTGTGACCAATCTCTTTTCTCTTTAGTTCTGTTATTCAGTGGCAGTGGACTGGGCTTTCTCTTCTCTTTCTCTTCTCAGTCCTCTGTTCTTCCCTCATCAGAGCTCTGAATTTGTTCTATTTTGAAACAGTGTGTTGGGTGGGAAGCTGTGCTGTCTCTTGTAGTTTTGAGAGTTGAATAAGGTGGAGGATGGGGAGCTAGAATTCAGAAAGTACTTGCAAATCACAGTGTTCACTCTCACCCCACTACCACTTTATATGGCAATGCAATGGGTACATGAGTGTACCCCCTGAGTCCAGGATAAAATAACAGCAATGAGGAGAACAAAGAAAAGTAGAATGAAATAGAACAGACAAAAATAATAAAATTTTTTAAAAACACAGAAAAACAAAAGCAGAAACCAAAGCAAAAAACTAAATCACACACCCACCCACCCACACACTAAAACAAACAGGAAAATTAAAACAAAAACAGGAAAACTGAACACACACACACACACACACACACACACACACACACACACACACCCATGCCCAACACACAACGAAAGGAAAGGGGAAAAAAAGAGGGAGAAATGCAAATCGAACCCTCGTATGTACACTTACACACACATTAAACTAAAAAAGAGAAGGAAAAAAAACTGAAAAATGAATACTCAGTGCATTCACTTATACACAAAAACAGAGAACCAAAAACAAAAGAAGAAAGGAAAAGGAATGGAGGAATACAAATTGAACCCTCACATGCACATTTACCCACAAATAAAAAAGAAGAGAAAAATTTAAAAAAACAATTCTGGGCATGAAGCACCCACTTTTGGCAGGTTCTGTAATTGTTCCTCTTAGCTACTCACAGGTAAGCCTGTCTTCTGTGTCCTGCGAGGCTAAAGCTTCAGTCACAATCTCCCCAGTGTGTGGTACAGGGAAGGATGAGGGGCATAGGATTGGGTGGGATCTGTCCTCCCCTCCCACTCTCATATTATCAGGGGGATCCCTCCAGTGGGGAGGTGTGGGATTGTCTCTTCCCCAGGGTTTTCCTGGTGTAGAGTCTTCTATCACGCTGACTTCCAGACTCCACCTGGGTTTATCTCTCTCAGTTGTGCCTCAGTAGTGTGGGCCTGATGTTCAGAGAATTTCTAGGGAAGAGGGAGTTGGGTCAGCTCCGGACGCACCTCTGATCTCTTTGAGGGTCTTCCTCATCCTTTTCTGGTTGCACCCTTTGTCCCACTGCTGAATCCAGGTAGGGGTTGGGATGCCTGAGTCTCAACACTCGTCCTGTCTCTTCTAAGTTTGTGTTTTCAGGATATTCCCTCTGAGTCACAATCAGCCCCTGAGTAGTTAACTCGCTGGTCACAGAGATTGATCAGTTACTCCATGATGAGCAAACCAGAGCACTTCCCTGCCCAGTTTTCAAGATGGTGGCAAGGTGCCTGTTTCATCTTCTCCAGTGGGGCTCTGTTTCTGGCTCCCTTGCTGTGCTCTCTCTGCAGCACTTGCTGCCAGTATCCGGCCAGGTGTTACAGTGGTGAGGCCGAGCCTGGAGCTAGCAGTTACTTCTGGCCGCTTTTTCCCAGGATGGGCTCTGCTGATTTTAAAAAATGATGCTTGGCTTCTGCACCCCAGGAAGTGCAAGGGACCAAGCAGAGCAGCTGCAGCACCAGCTGCTTCACCAGGGGAACTCTGGTTACTTGTTCTTGAGTCCCCACTCAGTCAGCCACTCACTTGTCCACTTACTCACAGACACGTATACAAAAGTGTCCATATGCTCACTCACGTAGAGACTCACATAGTTTGGCTGGCTCCTCCACCATCGTGTCACAAATTTGTGTTTGGGTTTTGTCTTTCACCTGTTATTAATGATTAGCTTTGATCCTCTGAGGTGGAGATTCCATTAATTAAGCATCTGTATATTTCTTTTCAAATTGTGCTTTAAATTTAAGTCAATTTGAAGAAAAATTTCAGATTTGTTGTCATGTCTGATTTTTATAGTATTCATCACTATTATTTTGATGGGAATACTCCCTGAATATCCTTCATTTTGGTCTTATTCACTGCCTTTGTTTCTCTTTTCCAAACATCATCCTTTTCTGTGTGTTCTGCAATACTCTTTTCTGAGTCTTTTCACTCATTTTATATGCCACATTTTTACAGCTAATGCTTTTGTGTTAAATCAGTAGGACCAGTTGGTAACCTCTAAATTCATTGAGAACAAACCTGTGAGTATTAAAACTCGACTTTTTGCTTAGACGTGTGTCCTTTGCTTCTCCCCTGTCCTCAGGTCTTTCATTTCTAATCATTATCTTGTTTGGTACCATGTTATCTAGCAGGTGTTCACATTAAAATTTGTAGCTCAGGGAAATTTTAAAAACAGATTTAGTCCTGGAAGCACTGGAATGTACCTGGTTGACTAAATTCATTTATTGCTTCTAAAGAACCCATGATTTAATCTTTGATTTGTGATCCCATCTAAAACATTCATAGAATAACTCTTGATTTTCTAATAATTTCATGCTATTTTGATGTTTCTCATTTGATTTATTTCTTCTAATATTCTTGTTACTTGGATAATGAGAATTTTAAATCAGTGAAAAATATTAATTTTTGTAGTGCCACATCTAATTTCTAACAAAACTATGAAGGGTAACTATTCATTGGTTTTTACTTGCTCTAAAATAGAGAAACCTTTGTTAGGAAACTGATCTTTGAAAATTCAAACATATTCTAACTTGACTCTATATGCTTTGTGGAGAAGATATAGGTTCTATTAATAATTTTAAAAAATTCTTATAGCTGGAAAGAGGTTTGGAAAAATTTGTGCAGTAATTAGTTGAAACTACAAGTCTTTAATTTAAAAGGAAACACACGCTGAACTTTTGAAAGTATTGAGCATCAGTGAGAGCTAATATTCATCACATTTGAATAGCATTTGTATTCTCTTGTCCTTTGTAACAGTAACCATTTCAGTGATATTTCCCTTTTTCTTATCTTTCTTCCTCTCTAATGCTAGAATCATGTTTTTGATGGTTAAATAAGGTATAATGTTTGAAGGCAGAATTAATATTTATTGATGTTGTAAGTACAGATATCACAGATGGTAGAGCATTGCTTATCTATTAAGGCATTGATGAATCATTATAAAGTTAAAATTTGGAGAAAGAAAGGCAGTCCTGTTCAGTTGTCTATAAAGGACCTCATTGTTAGTTGATAAAATTTGAATGTAACCATTGCGATTGAGGGACGTTTGCAGAGCCTGTTACTGAAGAGAACATATGACTTTGGATTGAAAAGGAGGAGGGGCAAAAACAAATGGCACTTTTGTATATACTTCTAATTTTCAACATGGGGTTTTTTCGTTCTCTATTGTATGGTTTCTTTTTTTTCGTCCAGGAAATAAACATGATGATGGTACACAAAGTGATTCAGAGAATGCTGGGGCTCACAGGCGCTGTAGCAAACGTGCAACTCTTGAGGAACACTTACGGCGCCACCATTCAGAACAGAAAAAGCTACAGAAGGTCCAGGCTGCTGAAAAGCATCAAGACCAAGCTGTTGTAAGTCAAACTGCTTTTATGATTGCATTCTTTGATGAAGACAATCCCAGAAAAAGAAGGTCATATTCTTTTACTCAAAGTACAGGAATCTTGTGTCAGGAAACTACATATTCAACACCACATACAAAACTTGAGAAAGCAAAATCTCCAACAGCAGATGCCAAAGTGGTTTCTTTGTCTTTACAGACTAGCTCTACGCATCACAGAGGGGGGCATGGTGTTCCACATGGGAAATTGTTAAAACAGAAATCAGAGGAGCCATCGGTGTCAATACCCTTCCTACAAACTGCATTATTAAGAAGTTCAGGGAGTCTTGGGCACAGACCAAGCCAGGAGATGGATAAAATGTTAAAAAATCAAGCAACTTCTGCTACTTCTGAAAAGGATAATGATGATGACCAAAGTGACAAGGGTACTTATACCATTGAGTTAGAGAATCCCAACAGTGAGGAAGTGGAAGCAAGAAAAATGATTGACAAGGTAAATAATTGAAATTTGAGTGTAATGTTAGTTGTTGTGTGGTGTATTTGACGATTGGAAATTGTTGGAGAGTCAACATGAGATATTGTCATGTAGTCAATGGCATTGGAATTTTTAGGAATCTGTCAGGGACTTTCAACAATAAGACCAAAATGCTTTCTGATTTCATTTTGCTTATATTCAGAATTTGCCTTCATTTAATACATAAATCCCTATACATTTTAACTATTTGGAGCTTTTAAATTTGTGTAAATTTCAGATAGGTTTTAAAAATAATATACTTCAGGCTTTATTTCTTTATATTTATTTAAAACTAACAAAAGAAATCCAGCAAACAAACATTGCTATAACTCTGTTAACATAAATATAAATGTTGGCCGGGCTCAGTAGCTCAGCCTGTAATCCCAGCATTTTGGGAGGCCAAGCCGAGTTGATTATCTGAGCCTGTGGGTTCAAGACCGCCTGGGCAACTTGGCGAGACCTCGTCTCTACAATAAATCAAAAAACTAGCCAGGCATAGTAGCGCACGACTGTAGTTCCGGCTACTTGGAAGGCTGAGGCAGAAGGATCAGCAGAGCCCAGCAGGTTGACACCAGGATGGCCATGAGTGCCACATAACATATATATTATATATATGTTATATATATGTTAGACAGTAATTGTTAACCACAAGTTGCCTGCTTACTGATTTCATGTAGGAAGCAGGTGAAAATACATCTTTTCATTTTGCTCTTTGTCCCTATTTATTTTCTTAATTTCCATTTGCTGCTGTCTTTGGTGATAGAAAAGAAGAACATGAAAACAAAATCAGTTTTTTAAGGATATAGATTAGCTATGTATATGCCCACTCATGATGATTATCTGCATTTACATGTGTTCATTGATACTATGGTTAGTATGTAAAGGGTTGTTCTGTGGTTTAAAAAGTAGTTTTTCTCAGTGTTGCCAGTGTTGACTTTAGTTTATCTCCTTGAAAATAGCAGCATAAGTGCTGCTAAACATTAATCTTTTATTTGAATTCTTGTTACTCAAGTGTATTCCATGGGTGAACAGTGTAACTATAACTTGGGAACTCATTAGAAATACAGACTCTCAGGCCTATCCCAAACATACTGAATCAAAATCTGCATTAAAAACAAGATTTCCAGTTAACTACTATGCACATTAAAATTTGAGATGCACTAATATAGATGATGTGTTTCCAGAATGGTCTTTCAGTGGGTGGGTAATATAACCCTTTGGGATGTGGGAAAAATATTAGGACTTACGTTTATTTTTAATTTCATATTTTTAATTTTTATTTTGGATTGTGTTCTGTAGTTTATAAACTCTATTACTACATTGGTACACATATATAATTTCTAAACATACATGTATCAAGGAGTATATGCTCCAAATTTTTTACCACTGGGATACACAATTCCAAACTTTTGAGAACCATTAGTCTAGGATATAGATAGGTGTTATGTGACCAATATTATTATCTTATTAATAAGAGAAATATAGGGTCTATGAAACATTAGAGATTTCATTTATAATGATTGATATTTTCCCATTAAAAGTTTATTTTACAGTGAGGGATTATATACATTATAGTATTTAAGAACATGAACATTTTAAGCAAACTGTTCCGGGAGTAAGTATAAATTCTGTATGACCAGTGTGTGCCCTTGGGTATATTAACCATTTAAGCCTTAGTTTTCTTTTATCTCTGAAATGTCACAAGATTATAAAAAGAATTCAATAAAACATAAAAGGCTTATCACAATGCCTAGCTTATTATAAGAGCTCTATAAATGTTACCTCTGTTTATTATTACTATTATTAAGAGTTTCCACATATGAATCTCTACACAAGGTAATGACAAATCCTGAAAAGTTCTTTCAGCACTGAAGGAGTCAAACATGAAGCCATAGAAGTTATAGTGTGAGGGACCAGTTTGGCCAGAAAAACAGAAAGCCTAGAAGGAAATCATTGTTAAGGATAAGGCTCTTTAGGAAACTGCTCTATAGAGAGGATGACCATAAAAACTGTCTTACATCTGTTGCCTGTAATTATAATAAAACATCCTTTTTCATTCTTAAAAGGTCCCAGCTTTCACACTAAATTATATGATCACACTATAGATAGAGAAGCCCAAGATTTTAGGATAGGATTTGTTTAAAGGCTTAATGGAAGTATGTGACTTGGTATATAATTCAGTTATTCTTACTTTGTATAAACTAGAAAACAATGCCGAGACCATATTGCGGAGGAAACAAGTGTCACTATATTATCTTGTGACTACCAAAGAAAGTGAGCTGAGATTCCATTAACTGTGATTAAAGCTGGAAGCCAAATTCAGGCTAAAGTTAGGCTCTGAGGAAGTGAAAGCGGGGATTCAGGAATCAAATTATCTGAAGTTGATGAAGTGACTTGTGAGTATGGAAAAAGCAAAAACCAAGAATAGCTAGAAAGAAGGCATAAGGAGCACTTTGGGGAGAATAGGAGTAGATATAGCATCATATCAAGTTGCTTGGTCATCCAATTATGAACCTTGTCATCCAGCTTCTCCCTTTTTATGTTTGGGTGTATGGAATGAAAGTTGGGGCCATCAGCTGTTATCTTTCTGAATTTCAGTGTTCTTTGGTCCTGAAAACTTTCATGTGGTCTTGTAAATTTTCGTATGGTATTACTCTTGTCTTTTTTGCGCCATTGTTTGAGAGCTGTTCTATGTTATTGATTCATTCATTTAGCAACTTTAATTTAACATCAACTACATGCCAAGCTTTGTGTTAGGAGAGAGTGATTTAAAATGAAAAGACTGAGTTCTTCCCCTCAGAAACATGAGTGTGTAGTTGGTTAGATACAGATAAAACAAAGAATTTTAAAATGCACATAGTATATTGAATGCTTTGATAGACATAAGTTGTTGGAGGATAGTTACCAATAGCTTTCAAGGGATATCTCAGGTCTTCTTCAGAGTAACCTCCTTCCTCAGAGAAGTCTTCAGCCATCCACTCTAAAGAAGCCCTCCTAGTCACTGTCATCAACTTGTTTCATTTTAATCATAAGCTTTATCACTAGTTCCCTATTTATTAATTTAACTCCCAACACTCTGGAGAGACACACGCATGAATAAATCCCATGGGTATAGGGACTTAGTGCCAGCATGTAAAATGTCCTTCATACATATTGAATTTAATTGCCACTGAGCTAGTTTTGAAACGTGTGTAATTGATCCTATAACAGGCATGGTAGGTGGGGTTTTCAAAAAATTTGGAGCAGCCTGTTCAAAAGCACAGCAGGACTCATTCAGAGGACCTTGGCTACTTTTGGAGAGACAGGATTGAATTAGATATTGGAGTTTCTTGTATATTATACTAAGGACTATTTTAATGCTGAAGGCAGTAAGGAACCATTGAAAACATTTAAGTAGTTTAATAACATGGTCACATTACAGTCAGAAGTCTGAAGCGTGGATTGAAAATTAGAAAGGTCAGAAGCAGAGAAGGCAATTTAAAAGTGGTTGTCATGTCCAGTATCAATTGGTTATAAATGTCTGGACCTGTGCTAAGAGGTCTGGCTAAAAATAGGAGTAGATACAGCATCATATCAGTAGATTTGGGAAATTAGAGAATAAAGGGTAGTTGTCTTAGTCCCGGTATATTTACTATACCTGAAACTGAGTAGTTCATAAAGAAAAGATGTTTATTTAGCTCATGATTCTGCAAGCTGGGAAATTCAAGAGCATAGCTCTACCTCTGACCAGCTTATGTTGAGGGTTACATGCTTGGTCAAAACATGATGGAAAAGGTCAGAGGAGAAGCAGGCCTCTGCAAAACGACAAAACAAGAGGGGCAGCCTCCTTTTATAACAATCCACTGTCAGGGGAACTAACTCCTTCCCATGAGAATGAGAACTCATTTCTGCTAAGTGGCATTAATCTTGTCGTGAAGGATCTACGTCTGTGACCCAAACACCTCTCCCTAGTCCCCACCTCTCAACACTACCACACTGGCAATTACGTCCAGACCCTGGCAGTAGTTGAATGCAAAATAAGAAATGAGATCAACAAGAGAGAATGAAAGGAGACAAAGTAAAATTCTCAACAACACCAACACTGGTGGACAAAGGCATAAGAGTGAACAAAGGAGACTGAAAAGTTTTACAGAAGAGTAATAGAGCACAAAGAGCCAAGGCAGGAGGATTGCTTGAGGCCAGGAGTTCAAGACCAGCCTGGGCAACATAGTGTAGACCTGTGTCTGCAAAAATCGGAAAAATTAGCAGGGTGTGGTGGCACACACCTGTAGTCCTAGCTACTCGGGAGGTTGAGGTGGGAGATTGTTTGAGCCCAAGAGTTTGAGGTTAGTGAGCTATAATACCACCACTGCACTCCACCCTGGGGAGACCCTGACTCTTTTAAAAATATAGTATCTTGAAATCAAAAGCAGAGAGTCCAAAAGAAGTGAGTAAGCAAGTATCACATGATACACTGATGTAAAATTTGATAAGCACTGAATGCTTTTTCAGTTTTTCCCCAAAGTACATTGTATTCCTTGGTTAATACATTGTATTCCTTGGTTAAAGAAGATAAGCAAAACATGTATTTGCATCTTAAGTTGAGAGCTGTATAGGATTAAAGTAGGATTTTTTTTTTTTTTTTTGAGTTGGAGTCTCACTCTTTGTCGCCCAGGTTGGAGTGCGTTGGCGCACCCACAGCCACCACATCCTTGACCTGCTGGGCTCAGACAATCCTTCCACCTCAGCCTTCCAAGTAACTGAAGCTACAGACGCATGCCACCACGCCCGGCTCGTTTTTTTGTGATTTATTGTAGAGACAAGGTCTCACCAAGTTGCCCTGGCTGGTCTTGAAACCCTGGGCTCAGGCAATCCTCTCACCTCAGCCCCCCAAAGTGCCGAGATCACAGGCTGAGCCACTGTGTCTGGCCAAAATAGGATTTATTTAAAGAGATTATCATGTCCTTATTTTTATATGCTGATAGTAGTTTAAAGATGCTGAGATACACTTTTCCTCTACCCCCATGTTATAAGAACATAGCATTTTGGTTTGCATTTTTGGGCTGAGTCTGCCAATAAATAATTTTATTTTATGCCTGCCCCAGAATTCACTTTTGATAATGCTAACCCAAATGCCTGATATTTATAAAGACCTCTTAAGTTTTACATCTAGGTATACACTATAAGAAAGTGCTATTGACTGCCTTATTTAAACTTATCTCCCATAGTAACAGTAACCTCACTCAGTTCTCTCCCCTGATCTCTGATACCCACTTTCCTGGAGAACCCATCACAGTACCAGTTTCTTCTTCCCACTTCATCAAAGCAGATACTACTGAGGCAAGAGAAAGATCTTGTCAGAGCTACTTTCTGGCCTTCTAAGCTGAATGTTTTTGTTTGGTTTTGTTTTTTAAGTTTTAAAACAGTTTATTATCAGGAAGAAAAGGAGGAGAAAGGAAAATTCATTGCAGAAAAACCTGCCATGGGTAAGTTTCTGAAAAAAGAAAAGCTGTCAAGAAAAACTTGCAGTGAGAAAAGTAAACTAAACACAAATGAACAAGAAAAAAATTGATCATTAGAAAGGGCTTAAGGATCTACCCTCTTCATAAATTTCTTATCATAGACCAACTCTGCCAGATACTTTTCCTATCTTAAGTTTTGATTCCTGTCTATCATGTCAACATATCTTCCCTCAAATGCCTCTTGTTAGCATATTTTCTTCCCTCATGGGAACTGATCAGTCCAGCACTATAGGTAACAGGTGCTAGGGAAGAATCTAGAACCAGAGAACTATAGAAAGACTGGAAATACAGAATGAAGAACATCTACAGCATTGAATAAAAAAACCCAAAAAAGCATTTCTGTACACCTGAATTCTGGGGAGTTTTTCCAAACCCTGAAAGTCACAGCAAGATTTTAGTTTAGATCCAAGTCAAAGCCAGGGAAACCATGACAAACAAGAGTCAACATCTGCATAGACAGTGCTACATAAAACACAAAGGAATGCAGCATGTCCAGAGTTCACTCAGTGTGAAATCAGATGTGTGTAGGAACTAAAGGAGTAGTAGGTCAAATAAGAGCCTTGAGCAATAAGAGAAGATCTTGATAACAGAGTCAGCACTTTGATTCTGACTCAACATTGTTTCTTCACTGAGCAATTAAATATTTTTTCCTACCAGGAGAATTTATTTTTGGTCTCTCTGATCAGTTCTCCTCAATTCTTCTTAACAACTTCCATTTTTTTTCCCTTGGATATAAAAAACCCTCCCCTGCTGTATTAATTCCCAAAGCTTCACAAGGAAACCTACCTTTTTAGAAGTCGGAAGCCTAACAGTTAATAGATTTGCCACCATTTTCCTTTTTCTATTATTGTATGAAATCTTATTTATTTTCCTGCTTGAGAGCCTTTTCATTTACTGTGCCCTCAGTGTAGTCAGTTTTTTCTTGTGTTTTTGGCAAGCCTAGCACCTTATAATATACTTTATTTATTCCTTCCATTTTTTATTGTAGAAAAATACACATAACATAATTTTATCATTTGTAAGTACAGAGTTTATTGCTATTAAATGCATTAATGCTGTGCAACCATCACCACCATCCATCTCCATTACACTTTTTGCCTTGTGAAGTGAACACTCTGTATTCATAATTCACTTTGAAGAGGCTTTCTGTAACCATCCCATTTAAAGTAGCCCCAGCATTCACCTCTTGTATCTCTCCATCAGATTACCATGTTTTATTTTCTTTATAGAATATAATTCCAGTATTTTCTGTCTGTTCTCTCTAGAATGATCCTATTTGTCTTGTTCGTTTCTGTATTCCTGTGCCTAGAACAGTGTCTGGCATGTAGCAGACACTCGGTAAATATCTTTTGAATGAATGAAAGAGAAAGAAAAATTTGTGGCGTGCCTTTTCATTTATGTTAGTAAATGTATTTGGTTCACTATCTATTAGCTTATTTATTTCAACGAATTTATAGATTGATTAAATATAACCAGGCCCCACAAAGAAGTTTTTCTGTATTTTTATGTGCGAAAACAAGTTTATGCCTTGATCCCAAAATAAGTTATGAAAATATTTAGTTTAAAACCATATATGTGTTAGAAGCTTAGCTTTGTAATAGTAGGTATGAAAGCTGCAAAAGAATATAGATTTTTGTGTCAAGGAAAAAGAAATGTATAAGTTTCAGGATAGGTGCCTTGATTAGTAAAAGACTAGAGTTGCCTTCGAGTTTCTAGCAGTACCTAGCTAACAACTTCTAGCTTGAAAGTCTGCTGGACAAGATGGTCATTGATAAACAACCACGTTTTGTGGATGATAGGAGGGAATGCATGACAAGGAAATAAGCCATAAAGAGGAGGAAAATTGGACCTTTTAGCTATAAAAGCGTTAGATGAGATGTAGGAGTAATTTGAAGATATGAAAGAAAGAGTGACTAGAAACAGTGATGGAGTGAATAGAGAAAGGTGTGGCAAGTGATGGAAAGGGAGGAGACTGTGGTGTAAGATTTCAAAGGAATGGAGACACCCAAGGACATAAGATAGGTTAAGAAGGAAGACAGAGCCAGGCTCGGTGGCTCAGCCTGGAATCCCGCGCCTTTGGGAGGCTGAGGTGAGTGGATTGCCTGAGCCCGCGGGTTCGAGACCTGCCTGGACAACTTGGCGAGACCCTGC